>NC_056728.1:217413790-217531395 GCF_019279795.1 Protopterus annectens
AACTTACCTTCTACCGAGGCCTCTTCCAACCTGGTGGAATCGGCTTCTGAATTACCACCTGCTGTTGCAGTTTCTCAGGAATTATCTGACACTATTCCCTTGGATATTTCAACCCCTGCACGTGGAGCTGCTAGGCCACCTGCAGCCATGTCCATTAAGGCATTTGCCAGGGCTAAAGCAGCTAAAGCTACTAAATCTGTGCCTGCTAAGACCCCCTCTCACAGGCCTAGCTCTAGTTCACAAATGCTTAGTTTAGCAGAGGATCTCATTTCTTTAATCCGGGGATCCCAACCTCAACCAGACAGGGCCTCTCACCCACCTCCAGAGAAGAGGCCTAGAGCAGAGCCCCCTAAGCCAGTTTCTACAGATGATTCCTCTGATGATTCAGATAATACAGACCCTCCAGAGGCTCCTTTCTCCCCTTATGAAGACTCTGATGCTGAAGAGTCCATCCCTTCTGCCTCTCCGCCTGAGGAATTTTCCTTTGGGGAAACCTTGCATGCTATGAGGGAACAATTTCAGTGGCAGGGCCAGGATTTTTCAGACTCCAGAAAAAGGCTTAGAACCTTTCTGCATTTACAACAACATAGGCCTTTAGCCATACCTCCAGTTCTTTCTGTTGTAGATGATGCATTTAATGATGCTTGTACTGCTCCTGATTCTCTACCTCCGGCCCCTGCTAAGCCCGATAGGCACTACAGGGTCCCGGACACACATTACCATTTGTATAAGGCTCCTTTTGCAGATCCCGAGACTATCTCCCAGGGACCTAAGGCTGTAGCAGCTACCTCTGCCAAAAAACCCCTCCCCTCTGAAAGGGAATCCAGGTCCTTAGAGAGATGGGTTAAAAAAGTTTACACTTCTGCTACTCTTTCAGCTAGGGCCTTGAACTGTCAATTTCACATGATCCAGTATCAAGAATTCATGTTAGATCAGTTAACCAAAAAGCTGTCCTCAGATGAACCTTTAGACAAAAAATCTGTTCAGGAAATGGTACATAACATTCAGCAAGTCAGTAACCATTCTTTAAAATGCGGCTATGATGCACTGGAGGCTTCCTTTAGATCGGCCATGACTGGCACAGTTATCAGAAGGCATGCATGGTTAAAAGAGCAGGCCTTACCTGACCATGTCAAATCCAAGCTATTAGATGCTCCTATGGATAAGATCAATTTGTTTGGCTCTCCTGCACAACAGGTGCTGAAGAAGATGGAAGAGAAGGCAAAATCTGTCCAAACAGTGAAAGATTTCTTACAGGTCCAACCTCCAAGGTTTAGCAGGAATTGGCCCTCCAAGAATTGGTCCTTTCCAGACTCCTCCAGAGTTCAGAGAGGCAGGAATAGGCGTTCAAGAGGCAGAAGCCAATCCAGGGGTGCCTACAGGGGACGCCAGTGGCAGGGTAACAACCAGCGGTACAGCCACAGACACAGCCACCACCACAACTACAGGACAATCACAGTGACTTGGCTCTGACACCGCCTACCTGGGAACAACTAGAAGCACCCTTAGGCGGGAAGCTAGCCTTATTTTCAATAAACTGGCATTACATCACAAGAGACAAGTGGATTTTGCAGACAATAGACCAAGGTTACAGGTTTCACTTCCATACTCTACCAGGGAAGAGAGGAATGCCAAACCTACCTCCAAATCAAAAGGCAGAAGCTCTAAAACAAATATCTCAATTATTAAGGATGAGAGCTGTGGAAAAGGTACCATCTATAGAGCAAGGAAAGGGATTTTACTCCAGACTCTTCCTGGTACCAAGAAAAGAAAGCAAATGGAGACCTATTCTCGACCTGTCCACTTTAAACACATTCCTCATTGTTCCAAAATTCAAAATGCTGACTCTACAGCAGCTTCTTCCCATGCTGGGCAAGGAGTCTTGGCTGGTAACTCTAGATCTCAAGGAGGCATACCTGCACGTCCCCATACGACCAAATTGCAGAAGATACCTCAGATTTCTTGCAGGATCAGAGCATTATCAATTCTCAGCATTGCCCTTTGGCTTATCTACTGCGCTCAGAGTGTTCACGAAATGCCTGGCATCAGTAATTGCTCATTGCAGGCTTCAGGGAATCCAAATCTACCCTTACCTGGACGACTGCCTGATACAAGCGGACAACAAAAACAAGCTAGCAGAAGACTTGAAAAGGGTCATTTACCTACTGCAAGCACTGGGATACACAGTCAATATAAAAAAGTCAAGGCTGACACCATCCCAAAGGATAACCTTTTTGGGTGCAGAGCTGGACACATCAAAACAAATGGCATTCCTAACAGCAGAAAAACAGGAACAACTACCTCTCTACTTCTTGGCATTGACAAAGCAGAACCATCTAACAGCAAGAAAAGTTCTGCAAGCCTTGGGCTTCATGGCATCCTGCATAATATTGGTTCCACATGCCAGACTGCATATGAGGAAGTTACAGTGGTACCTAAGGAATTTATGGTCTCAGCACAAGCACAGCCTAGAAACTCAAATTCCAATAATTCCATGCCTGAAGCAAGAATTCCTATGGTGGGCTCAGGCCTGTCAATCAAACACAGGATTGCCCTTCCACAGCACACACCCAAGCCAAACCATCACGACGGACGCCTCAGACCTCGGTTGGGGGGCCCACATGCTGGACAAGTGCATTCAAGGTTTATGGACTCCAGACCAGCTGCACCTACACATAAATCTAAAGGAAATGCTGGCAGTAAAACTAGCAATTCAGACATTCAGACCATTTCTCCAACAGGGTCAATTGATGATAAGGACAGACAACACCACAGTTATGTGGTACATCAACAAACAGGGAGGCACACATTCGTACCCTCTATGCCGGATGGCACTGGACCTATGGAATGTGGCCCTGAGCTACAACATTCAGTTACAAGCCATTTTTGTACCAGGAAAAGAAAACATTCTAGCAGACATATTAAGCAGGACGACCACGGATGCCCACGAATGGATGCTGCATCCGGGCATCTTCAAAACCATAACAAGAAAATGGGGACTCCCAGAAATAGACTTATTTGCATCCCCACACAATCACCAGCTAAAGAAATTCTGCACAAGGACGTACCACCCACTTGCTTGGAAGGTGGACTCCCTATCTTTCAGTTGGAAAAACCTGACAGCATATGCATTCCCACCACTTCCTTTGATGCACAAGGTGCTTTTGAAGATCAAAGAGGACCGTCCAAGGATCATTCTGATAGCTTCAGACTGGCCAAGGCAACATTGGTACCCATTACTGAGGAGCATGTCTCGGGAACAAATATGGCCCCTACCCCTGGTTCCCTTGCTGTTAACACAGAACAACTACAACATCCTGCATCCAAATCTGAAAACGCTGCAGCTGACTGCCTGGAACATTGCATAAGGCCAATTAACCCAAATTTATCCCAAAGGGTTAAAGACATTATCCTGGAGGCTCGCAGACCCTCAACAAGGAAAAATTATTCAGCAAAATGGAAAAGATATCTCTTTTGGAGTACTGCAAAAGGAGAAGATGTGTCACTGGTAAACATAGCCAACATCCTGGAATACTTGGCAGAGCTCTTCCACAAAGGCCTGTCCTACTCTTCCATTAAGATTCATGCATCAGCTATTTCAGCATAATACGACTTGGATCCTCCAGTCTTCTCACATCCTCTGCTCAGGCAGTTTCTGAGAGGAATTAAAAATGTAAAACCTCCTAGGAAGCCACCATTGCCAGCATGGGACTTGAACTTTGTGCTAGAAAAATTGACACTTCCTCCTTTCGAACCAGCAGCAACAGCAGAGTTACAATACTTATCATGGAAAACTGCTTTCCTGCTGGCAATCACTTCAGCAAGAAGGGTATCTGAGCTACAGGCATTAATGGCAGTACAACCCTTTCTGATCTTTCATCAAGATAGAGTGTCTGAGAACAAATCCTACTTTTATGCCTAAGGTGGTCTCCAGAGTATCTTTAAATCAGGCTATCCACCTACCTACATTCTTCCCCAACCCACAGAACAGGGGAGAAAGACTTTTGCATACCTTGGACGTACATAGACAATTACGCTACTACCTGGACAGGACCAAAGGCAATAGAAAAACTGACCAGCTACTGGTAGCATATGCAACAGGGATGGAAGGAAAAGCAATTTCAAAACAGACAATCTCAAAGTGGATAGGAAATTGCATTAGATTTTGTTACTCCTACCATGGAAAGAAAACTCCAGAAAACATCAGGCCTCACTCTACAAGGGCTACAGCCACTACCACAGCTTTCCTACGAGGAGTGGCTACCAAGGACATTTTAGAGGCTGCTACTTGGGGCTCCGTGCATACATTTGCCAAGCATTATAATTTACCTTTATACTCTAGATCCCGAGCAGGTTTTGCCACTGCTGTTTTGCAAGGGATCTTAACTACACCATAACTTATTTTTTGCCTCCTCCCCCAGTTTGGCTATGGTATTCTACCCATTTGTAAGGACTGCAGATGCATCCTTGAAGGACATAGTACAGTTTTGTACCTACCATAAATGTAGATGTCCGATAGGAATGCATCTGCAGTCAGGATTACCCACCCGCCTTCCCCTCTGTGGTACTCCTAGGGTATTTGCCCATCTTTTAGCTAGCTGGGGGAATCTATTATGGTGTATTTGTTTGTATATATGTACATACATGCTTATTTTTTGTGTTTGCTCTCTACTATTTGGAATCATTGGCATTTATCCAAATTTAGCCTTCCAAGAGGGCACCTGGCATCTGGGGCAAGAAACACTGAGGAAGATGGCGTCGGCTGATGCCTTTATACCCGAATAACTGCAGCTATGACGTCGGGTAAAGTGCGACACCAGCCGGACCCGGACTTTGGAATCCGGCCGACCGAAGGGCTGCCTGACGACAGGACAACCCATTTGTAAGGACTGCAGATGCATTCCTATCGGACATCTACATTTATGGTAGGTACAAAACTGTACTTTATGCATATTCATGTGAACTGTAAGTCAGGCAACTGCTTGGCACATTCACAGGAATCGAAACAATAGCATCAGAGAAGAAATGAAAAGTACCACAGAGGAAACCATTTTTTAAAACTAAGGATACAGATTAATACTCAAATCAGGCTTGGTTCACAATACACTTTCTTCCGCTGGCCTAGATAACAGTCATGTTTTCCACAAGGGCACATGAGATTCTTTTGAGATCCAAAGCTGATCTCTAGGCAAATTCACTTATTTGGCTTCTTTTTTCATTGATTGGTATAGACAACTACTCATGTAACCCCCTCTCAATGAGGCATGTGTTGTAGGACAGTGGGGGACACACAGCTTAGGTCCCTGGATGTGCTGCACTGTACTGTAGCAGTCTGATGTCTTGCTACTGAATCACTCTAATAGAAGTTGTCAGAAACAGAACGGAGAATCTCACTCTTAAGATAGTGTAAGAGAGTGTCAGGGAGGGCAGTGGCAAAGAGCACTTTACATATCCAGTCTGACATCAGTCACTCCACAAAGATTGTCAGGGAATCCATTGCATGCGTTCTGCAACCTCCCCACTACTCTTTCTTATGGTTTCCTTATGAGAATATTGCTGAGATGGTTTGTTTGATATAATGGGAAAACTGAGCCAAACTTCCTTTGGAAAATGTAGGCAGAAGGTTAAAACAATCTGAGAGATTCTCTGTATATCTTCTAAACCTTATCAAGTTTGACAAAGCTGCTCATCACTGGTACCAAAAAGAAGATTCCTATGGTAATTTTGACGGTCATTTTTACATGCTGTATGAGGTTCTCAAAATGAAAGCAGGCAAAACCCAAGAAAGCATAAGTGGTGGAACACTGACTACAAGGTTTCACCTAAGCGGTTACCTGTTAGCCTAGGCAGGCTCGATCATTCTGTCACACTACCCATGGTAACCTCAAATACCAACAATGTACACATAAGCCATGTTCATTTGTCCATCTCTCCATAATACACTGATTCAACATGTGATGGTGATGTCAGCTACGGACACCTCACAGTCTCTCGATATAAGAGGTTAGGCTCCATCCCTGCCATGTCAAATCATTCTCTTACACAATCCATGCACAAAATCACACACACACACAGTGTACAGGTGCAGTACGTGGCATTGCCTGCCTCTATCAAAAAAACAAAATGCTGCAACAGATGGGGGGGTTGAAGTAGCAGGAGATGTCACTTCTGGCTACCTAACAGTAGGTGCAGCAACTCCACTTTACTGACACAAGATCATCCATAAAGAGCACAGGTTCCACCCTAGCTCAGCTCCTTTGTTCAATGTGGCACCATCCTACACACACACACACACACACACACACACACACACACACACACACACACACACACACACACACACACACACACACACCCTTACTGCAGGTCCTTAAATAAAATAAACAGTGAGTACAAAGTAAACATAATTGTTCAGAAATCAAATACTTAAAAAATGCAAAGAAAATATATTTTTTTGCAGGGACATAAGCTCCACTACATCCCGTACATGCCCTGCTCCTTATATATATAAACTAACTCTGAGAACACACTACTTTGGAAAAGGGCATATTCGAAATCCCCACTCTACCCTGGTTTTCAACAGGAAAATTTGTAATCTTTCCATTTTTGAGCACTTTTTACCAGTCTTTTCACTTATTCAAATGCATGAAAGTCGCCATGTGACATAATGGCCTAGTAGTAGTCTGATTGGTCAGACAGGGAAGGAATACTCCAGGTTATCCCAGTATGGGGAAGTTGGGGAGCAAGGGTTTGATGGAGTGATTAAACAGGCAAGAGTTGAGAGAGTTCTATGTCATGGCCAGTTGGAGTTAATGCAGCTAGGAAGGGAAGGACAGAAGGAGTGAGTAGAAAGCCCTTTACAAGCACATGTACTTTTTATAGCAGATATGGTTTTAGGCTAGTTTAAGTGTAGCAGTGATAATGGTTGCCTTCATTAAATGCAGATTTAGTTCTAGAAGGAAGGGCTGAAGAAAATGCATGTCCTGTTACTTGCTGCACAACAGGTAAAAGGAATAGATAGCCTGTGAGCTGCCACCAGTCGAAGTGCCTCTGTAAGGTTATGAGGTGAAGGGAGTCCAGCATGGTATTTGCATGAGTTGTGAGGTTACCAAGAGTGTAGCATAATGTCTGCATGAGCTGTCTGGGAGCCTGAAAGTAGATTCTGGCTGGACTTGGGAGTGACACTTCTGAAGACCAGGTCACTTTAGGTTTCTAGGTGCATTGATCTTTGTTCTACAGAAGTGGTTTCTGGGGCATGTAATGTAACTCTGTTAGAGTGAGACATGAGCCTACATTTATTCTGAATCTCAGATGTGTAGCAAATAGAACATTCTTGAAAGAGATTCAGAAAAAAAAACATAATGTGACTACAAGTAACCTTGTAACTGGGGAAAGGCACTTTCTTCTTCTTAGCATTTTTTAGTCTTTACGCAAGCTGACCATGGTGCAAGCAAAGTTTAGTATTTTGTCACTATGTGCTTTTTCAGTGTGTGATCCGTGCATTGTCTTTGGTTGAGAGCATTTCTCTTAGTACCCCTTCTGTGGCTGTCAAATCAGCTATCCTTTTCCATGTATTTAGGATGACCTTTATATTACCACCATCCTGCAGGTTCATAGGTTCATACTAGGCTATCTGCCCTAGGGCATTTATAAGCCTAGCCAGAATGTGTTTGGCTTTCGCCACCCATTTTAAATTTATTTTGCTATGCCCTTTTTCGAGGTTAGTATACTGTGCCTCTGTCTAACAGTGACACAGAAGTGATACCCTGGGTAAACCTACGATCTCCCATCCACTCATCAAGATTCCTCTTGAAGAGAGTTAATGAGGGACTCTGCCTAACCTGGACTGGGATTTTATTCCAGAGTGAAGGGAGCCTCTGGGTTATGAATCTGTCCCTCCAGCATGTCCTATTTATTTCAGTGCTGAGGTTCAAGTCTCGGTAGCGTGGCTCGATGGGATTTGGATTTTCTGAGGTGCAGCATGTCCATTAATTCCGGGTTGGACATGGCTTTATACGTCAGGCACAGATCGCCTCTGAACAGGTGGTATGCCACTGAGTAGAGCTGGAGTTTCTTTAACCGGGCAGCATATGGCATCTGTTTGAGCCCTTTGATCCTCTTCAGTATTGGGATCCAGTTTCCACCACTACTGAAATATATTTTAAGCATGATTTGGAAGAATAAAGCAGAAACATTTGTATAAAACAGAGAACAGCTATGCCATGATATGCCCAGGAGGATTTCATGCAAAGTGAGAAAAGAACAGACCTGAATCCAGAGCATTATTGAAACATAATGCATCATAGGTGTTGGATCAATGAAGAGTGTGCATAGTGAGAGTGTCATTCTGCCAATCAGTGATGGACGGACCACATGGGATGTGTCGCAGCATATTATGGCATCCCTCCTCAGCAAATGTCCAAACCAACGCAGTCTCGCCTCTCTGTCTTTGTCTCCAAACCGTCTCACCTGAGCTGACCCTCTAATATACTCATTGCTTATCCTGTCCATCATCGTCATACCCAGTGCAAATCTTAACATTTTTAACTCTGCCACATCCAGCTCTGACTCCTGCCTTTTTGTCAGTGTTAC
Source organism: Protopterus annectens (assembly GCF_019279795.1). Lineage (NCBI taxonomy): Eukaryota > Metazoa > Chordata > Ceratodontiformes > Protopteridae > Protopterus > Protopterus annectens. The sequence continues at coordinate 217,422,383 of NC_056728.1, forward strand.
TGTCTCCAACCCATATAACATAGCTAGTCTCACTACCCTCTTCTAGACCTTCCCTTTCACTCTGACTGGTACCCGTCACAAATCACTCCTCACACTCTTCTCTACCCACTCCATCCTGCCTGTACTCTCTTCTGCACCTCTCTTCCATACTCACCATTACTCTGAACTGTTGATCCCAAGTATTTAAACATATCCACCTTCGCCAGCTCTACTCCCTGCATCCTCACCATTCCTCTATCCTTCCTCGCATTCACACACACACATTCTGTCTTAGTCCTGCTGACCTTCATTCCTCTTCTCTCTAGAGCATATCTCCATCTCTCCAGGGTCTCCTCCACCTGGTCCCTACTCTCACTACAGATCACAATATCATTTGCAAACATCATAGTCCATGGGGCCTCCTGTCTGATCTTGTCTGTCAACCGGTCCATCACCATTGCAAATAAGAAAGGGCTGAGAGCTGATCCTGGTTGTAATCCCACCTCCACCTTAAATGGATCAGTCACTCCCGCCACAGACCTCACCACTGTCACACTACCCTCGTACATATCCTGCACCACTCTTACATACTTCTCTGACACTCCTGACTTCCTGAATAAAACCAAGACTTATATAATCATTTTTTATTTTATTTATTTTATTTTATTTTTGTTAATCGGGAAAGTCCGACTGGACACAGGTCCATTTTCAGCGGAGGCCCGGGGAGAAAAGCTCCATGATACAATACAATATTAGATTAAAGCAGTACAAAGCAATTCTTAACATTTATAAGTAGTACAGAGGACCATTTACATGGCATGTGATAACTCTAGTAGAATATACAGTCAGTACTCTGGTAGAATATACAATTAGTACAAATAATACAAATATATATAAAAATATTTTTCTTTGTTTTTTTTTTGTTTTGTAGAAATATTAGTAAATATAAAGTTGTAATACATTTATGCTTTAGTATAACCGAGAAGTAAATAAATGCCCATAATGGCATAAAATAGGATAAAGGTATAGGTAGGATGAGAGTAAGATCAGCTCTGTTAGGTATTGTGTTAGTCTAGAAACGGATTAGAGTGTTTTTCAGGTAAGGGATATAGTACAGAACAGTACAAGTGTTGGAATGTTTACTGCTGTTAGATTAATGAAATGTTAGGATGAATCTGTGGGATAGCAGTAGAGCTCAGTAAAGGAAAATGTTGTAGTGTAGCATAGTCCTTGCAACTATATTATATAATACCACAACTCCTCTCTAGGTACCCTATCGTATGCTTTCTCTAAGCCCACAAAGACACAATATTCTGTAGTGTGTGTGACATTTTCTAATTGTTAGTCTCTGCTTCATAACACCCATGCAGATGGACAGTAGAGGTACGACTGCAATAAACAAATTCTACAACAGAAGAAAGAAACTGTTGCAAAAAAAGAGTAAAATTCCCATGATTGGAGAAACTTCCTGGTCAGCCTCAGTAAGAAGCGGAGATCCCTTATGAAATCCTCCAAAGCTAGTTACAAAAACAAAATCACCGCTGATTCTAAAGACAACCACAAAGCATTCTATAGCTTTGTCAAGAACCTCAATGGCAACACTCAGATCTGCTCTGAGTTACAGCACAATGGCACTAAATATAGAGAACCAACTGATACTGCTAACATCCTGGCAGATAGGTTCATTACCCCTCTCTCACCCCCTAAATGGCCCATCTCTATACCGCAAAAATGCAAAGTTCCTGTAATCACGGATGCACAGGTAAAAAGCACACTCTCCAAAGCCAAGAACACAGCATCCATGAGACCTGACATCCCAGGCTGCGTTCTACACAAACTACAGAATGAAATGGCACCCCACTTAAGCACCATGTTCAATCATAGCCTCACCTCAGGCTTTGTGCCCACTGAATGGTGCACAGTGACAGTTATCCCACTTCACAAAGGGGGAGCCACCATGGACTCCAGGAATTACCGCCCCATTAGCCTAACGAGCCTAGTCTGCAAGGCCACGGAATTAAAAATACATTGGTAAACTCTAAACTCTGGACACCAGCCAATGCGGGTTTGTAAAAGGCAGGTCGTCTCTCCTAAACCTGATAGACTTCTTTGAAGCAGTCACCAAAGACGTAGATGAGGGTAAGGTGGTTCACACAGCCTATGTAGATCTCGCCAAGGTTTTTGACACTAATCCCCACTCTGGAATTATAGATAAATTCACAAAACTAGGTATAAATCTCTGTGTCATAAGATGGGTTGCCAACTGGCTCACTGACAGAACCCACACTGTGAAAGTAGCAGACTCCAAATCCTACTTCAGAGCAGTGACAAGTGGAGTACCACAGGGTTCAGTCCTGGGTCCTCTCCTGTTTGGTATCTACTTTTCTGAAGTACAGGCTAACACAGAAAGTCTTTGGCGAACAAAGTTCACAGATGACTGCAAACTAGGAGCCATAATCTCAACTCCTAATGATGTGGACATCCTACAAAAGGGCCTCACTACGACAGATGCCTGGTATCAAAGCCATGGCCTCAAGCTCAATGCCAAAAACTGCATTGTTATCCCCTTTGGTAAAAACTCTGTACACATGAGCTACCACATAGGTGGTAGTCTGCTTAACAATGAAAGTCTGATAAGAGACCTTGGGACACAGGTAGACAGTAGTCTTTACTTTGATAATCACATCACCACAGTAGTCAGGAAATCCTTCTATGTGGCACACCTCATCATAAAAGGTTTCTCATCCAGGGAAAAAAAAGGAGGCAATTGTTCCTCTCTACTCGCCACTCATTAGACCCGTTGTAGAGTACAATGCTCCTTTTGGTATGTACCTCACAATACATCTAAACAACTGGAAAGGGCGCAGAAATACCTCACAAAGAGGATTACTGGCCTCAAACAGATGCCCTACGCAGACAGTCTCAAAAAACTCCAGCTTTACTCTGTCGCATATCGCCTACTCAGAGGTTATCTCTGCCTAACATACAAAGCTATGTCAAACACAGAGGTGTTAGATACGCTCCACTTAAAGAAATTCCAATCTCTCTGAGCTACATGCTCTAGGGACCTAAACCTTGTCAACACAATAAACAGAACATGCTGGAGGGATAGATTCCTGTCCCAGAGACTTCCCATACTCTGGAACAAACTATCTATATCAAACAAAGCTCCTCGTTAGCACTCTTCAAGAAAAATCTTGGATGATTGGATGGGAAATTGGAAATTCACCCTGAGGATCACCTCTGGGGCTCTGCTAGACAGGGGCACAGGAAATAATTTTATTGGGCGACGAAAGCCAGGGAACCTTTCTGGCTAGGCTGATATAGGCCCTAGGGCCAATAGCCTAGTACCTACCTGTGAACCTATGCTGTGTAGTCTTTATCTTTTACCGTACACTATTTTACTGAATTCAGACCTTAGAAGAATATCAAAAAATATTATGTTGCAGAATATTTCTGTAACTATGAATTTCATTTTATACAGCCAATGTTAACATTCGACGAAAGGGATGTTTTGATCATAAATTACAAATAGCTGTACTAAATATCAAAAACAAATAGTAGGAAACTGAGGTGCTGATTAATAACTTACAAGGCACTTTGGTGTCAGCTCCCACAAATACAACCACCCCTGACACATTTACAGTATGTAATAATTTATTGTTGAGTGCTTTCGGCCCCACTTAGACTTCTTCAGAATAATAATAAACATTCATTCACAGCCCTTACATATACTCTTGTAAATTAATTGATTAACCAGATTACAGCCTTTACATATAGTCTATTAAACTAATTGATTAACCAGTTTACATCACTTGTTATATTACTTAATTGATGTAGCTACAATACCATAGAAAATACCAATAAGATTTATACATTGAAACTAAAGTATGTAACTGATTATATGCACTTTTACATAACTGTAGTGGTTTATACACTGCTCATCTAACACATCTACACAAAATGTGCATTTAAAAGTCATTTGAAATGAAAATTCTTCACAGTTTTGCTGCTTATACTTTGAAAATAGGACCCAATGATGGTTGTCTACTGAGACCTGGGAGAATTCCTGCATTGAGTCTTACTTGCCAAGCTAATTTGCAGTATTATAAATGCAGTGGCTCAGTGAGAAAGTATGAAATTAATTATCAGTGCAATCCTTGTAGATAATATTAACACTTGACCAACACTGATATGAGGGATTAATTATCTAGGACAGTTGAATACTGTCTGACTCATATTTGGTCAGTAAAGAAAGACATACCAGCACTGCACAGGGTACTAGGATGGTATTTACTAAGAAGGGATATATCTGAACACACTAGGTGCAGGTAAATTGCCTAAAACGCACAGACACACACTGCTGTATTTTAATTCATGGCATAGTCTATCTCAAATGCTACATGATCTTTTGTACACTTCTACCTGTGTATGTATGTATATATATATATATATATATATATATATATATATATATATATATATATATATATGTATATATATATATATATATATATATATATATATATATATATATATATATATATATATATATATATATATATATGTATATATATATATATATATATATCTATCTATATCTATCTATATCTATATGGGTCTACCTGATAACACCGACACGCCAAAACACCGACAACGAAATAACCGACACAACAAAACTGAAAGTTAAAAAACACGAAACTTCACATGCCCGACAAACCACAATCAACAGAACAAATACCTTTCATCACAAAAAACACACACACAACACAAGCACACCAAAAAACCTTACAAACCTACACCAAACCTTACATACACAATTGTCTATGCACTAACCTTAACCCAAACCATAACCCTAAGGTCTGTCACTATCGCACACTTACCTTACCCGCACCCTAACTCACAATCCACCCCTAACCCTCAAGTCCGTCACTATCGCACACTTACCTTACCCACACCCTGACCCTAACGTCTGTCCCTATCGCACACTTACCTTAACATCGGTGTTCTCAGCATCGGGATTCTCAACTTTCGGTCTTCTCTGTTGTCGATCTTCCAGTGTCAGTGTTCTCGTTGTCGGCGTTGTGGACGTTCGGAGTTTTCAGGTAGACCTATCTATATATATATATATATATATATATATATATATATATACACACACAGACACACACAGACACACACAGACACACACACACACACACACACACACACACCTACATACATATATGCAGAGGAACCACTATAATTTAAAACATACTCATTGAGTAGCTCACTTAAACCTTTTCCTCTTAGCAGCCCCAAATCACATTATAGTACAGCCAGCTGTGAGGTAAGAGGAAATTCCCACTTGCTGCAACCTTCAAAACAAACCATAATCTGATTAATTTACAAAAAAATAAATAAACTTACACAAGGTGAACAAGAAGGAAAAAGGTAGGACTAGTTAGGGGAGTGAAGTCTCACAGGAGAGAGAAAGATGTCCAGTGGGATACACCGAGTGTCACTTTTGACAGTATAATAAATTATATTAAAAAATGAATAATGTATTTATGGCTCATTTCAAGACTGCCATAGCTAGAATGTGGGTAACCTTTAATGCTCAGCACTTTATTTCAGTCATCCTAAAGTACATTTCAGATGAAAATGTATTAATAAGAACGCTGAATGGAAGACATGGTCACTAGGAGTAAAGTACAAAAGCAGTGGCAGGCTTTGGAAACAAGTTGGGGGAAAATTTAAGCTAATGCAAAAATAGAAGGGTAACAGTACGAATGTGGTGCCAGAGACCTAAAATGATCTTCATTCAGCTAACTGAATGCTCCAGTGTAACCCTTCCTGTGCTTAACACTCAGACTACCCTAATTTTGCATCACAATTTCCTAATTTTGGGGCAAAATTACAGTCAACAGATATAAGCAAGAAATTCTCAAGAAAATATATATCAACACAAATTGTATTGTTTCTTACAGTTTCTACAGTAACAATATTTGAAACTTGACTATGGTTACAGGCATTTATCCATAACTATTTTATCTTTCGTTATGGAGTCTTAACAAATGAGATTGTGAACTACACAAGACATTGATTATAGGTTCATAGGTTGGTACTAGGCTATCAGCCCTAAGGCCTATGCAAGCCTAGCCATAACAATTCCCTGGAAATTTTTTCCCACAATATTTCCTTCTCTGGGCCCCTGTCTAGCAGGGCAAATGACATGATCCCCGGGGTGAATTTCCTATCTCCCATCCAATCATCAAGGTTCCTTTTGAAGAGGGCCAATGAAGTGCTCTGCTTGACATGTTTGGGCAGTCTATTCCAGAGTATGGGGAGTCTCTGGGTCAGGAACCTATCCCTCCAGCATGTTTTGTTCATTGGGTTGATAAGGTTTAGATCCCTGGAGCGTGTGGCTCTGAGGGATTGGGATTTCTTTAAGTGGAGCATGTCCAACAGCTCAGGGTTTGACATGACCTTGTATGTTAAGCAGAGATCGCCTCTGAGTAGACGATGTGCCACAGAGTATAGCTGGAGTTTTTTTAGACGGTCAGCATATGGCATCTGCTTTAGGCCTGTGATTCTTTTAGTGAGGTATTTCTGTGGCCTTTCCAGCTGTTGCAGATGTCTTGTGAGGTACATACCAAATGGGGCATTATACTCTATAATGGGTCTAATGAGGGATGAGTATATGCTGTCCTTATCATGTGTGGGTGTCTGTCCTGTATACAAGAATCTCTGTCTTGGTGTGCTTCTGTCCTGTGTGAGGGAGTCTGTGTAGGTGTCTCTGTTCATTCTTAGGTTTATAGTTTCATAGATTAGTACTAGGCTAACTGCCCATGTGGGCCATTTTTAAGCCTAGCTAATTACCTCCTGTGAGAATCAAACTCTGTACGTTGTGTTTGTAAGGCAAACACCTTAACCATTCTGCCAACCCTTTGTCTTGTCTTGTCTGTGCTGTGTGTGGAAGTCAGTGCGGTGTCTGTGTCTTTGTGTACCTCTGTGGGACAGGCTACCTTGATGCGGTACAGAGGCTTGTCTTAATGTAACAACACTGCTACTAAATGCCAGTCATAGCTCTCAATCTCATGGCACAAAAAATCTAGGCAAAGCTACATATAATGGGGTTACAGCCCCAAATATCAGGGCAAATTTTAAATATTGCTCATATAAACTTAAAATGTTGCTAGAATAAAAGTTGCTACCGTGCATGTTCTGAAGAATATGAAGTTATACTAAAATGCCTTTCATTTAATGAATTCAGTCATCAATGATTTGGCACAAAAAATCCAGAAAACTACACATTTTGAGGAACAGACAAAAATGAGTCACATCTGAACATTCTATGAAAATCTGGACAGTTAAGAAGTATGCAGTCAGTGTCTGCACCACCGAGTGGCTATCTTGCTGTGGTACAGGGGTCTGTCACAATATAACATCGGTACTAAATGCCAGTCAGTGTTGGTGCACATGTGATTGGCAGCCTTGTTGTGGTTCAGGGGTTTGTCATACTGTAACATTGGTACTGAATGCCAATCAGTGTATACCTGTGAGTAGCTACCTTGCTGTGGTACAGGGGTTTGTTGTAATTTAACATTGGTACTAAATTCCAGTGTGTACCTTCGCACATCAATTCTTAATGATCTGAATGTAGTGACACTATAGTGGTTGTTAAATGGTGCTGGATGAGCTTGACAGGAAAGGGGGTGCGACAGCAATGTGGTCACACCTTATATTGTCCAGAGTAGGGCCCCCAACTTGAAACTTGCTGTAGGACCCCAAAATATTAGCACTGGCCCTGAGACAGTTTCATAATTATTTTTTCAGAAAATGACAACAAGCCTGTTGTTCTAATGATTTTTAAAAGAACTGCAGTAATATTTAAAAATTGTTTGTGAGTCTGGGCTCCCCTTCCCCATTATTTTTTACTTTGCCCAGAATCCTTGAGCAAACAAATGGAGAAGTACTGCAGTACTTCTGCTGGCTAAATTCTGCATTTGTGCCACAGTCAGACTATGTGCTATACGGCTCAGAAGTGTTTTTTTCTTCTACTAATCAGTCTTTGTGTCTCTGGACCTGCTGACAGACTGACTGACTTGCTCGGTGCCTGCTATGCCTTTGTTTTCTTCTGCTTGTTTTGTTCATTCACTTCACTATCATCTCAAAGTATGCAGACAAACTGTTTATATTTATCTGGTCACACTGCAGCTTATGTGTATGGAAAAGTCAGCTAATGGCTTGGTTCAGAATTCTCATACATTTGTAGATTTAGATTGCGACAATTTGGGGTACTGAGATTTGGAATATTTGCAGTAAGACTGATCTCCATGGGCCTTTTTCAGAATCAGCCTGGGAGCAGTGTTTGGCTAAGTGGCTTGCTCACAGTCACAGCTAGGCACTGGAGGCAGGGGGAATCAAACCTTGCACCATTAGACCACAAGAAACTGCTCACTAACATCCCTTTAACTTCCTAAGCTAAATGCCAATGAAAATAAATGGATGAAGGTCTCACAAACATGGGCTGAAAAAAACATAACTTAAGTCGCCATTGAATTTTTGATGTGACAAGAACGGGTCATTATTTACCACAGAACAGTTTAGTCCTGATTTGAATTGCAATAACATGAGTAGGGAGGTGGAAAAGGTTAGGGCTTGAAGAGGGGAAGCTGGTTTTGGGGCAATGAAGAATTTCTAAGTTAACAGTAACAATCACTGGTTACTGTGCAAAGTAAACACCAGTAGAAGGTATATATGGCTCTCACCTTGCAAGATGTACTTGTTTTAGAATATTTGCAGACAGATTAATTTTGCTACTTGCTTATGCCATAATTAGATTTTGTAATTTCATATTTTTCAGTATCTTTTCTAAGAACAGGATGTTTAGAATTTCCATTTATTGCAGATATTCTTCCTGTACTTTTTTTTGGGGGGGGGGGTTGCTATTCACAACGTTTTGAATACACTTTTCCATCCGAAGTGGAATAAATGTAGTTTTGTAGTTCTGAGTGTAGAGAGCAACTTGTGAGAATCCCAGTCGACTTCATAAGACTGTGCGGGTCTATTGAATTAGCGAATGTCTAGAAAAGCAAACGCCAATTAATCGACCATTCCTAATCGAAAACCCAAAATTTGCTGAATGTCTTCTACACGTAACAATAATGAAAGTAATATAAAATTTGTGTACATGGTAATAATGACATGTGCTACTTAACAGGTCTGCGAAGAACATCAGTAACACAGAAGCATGGCATTATAAGTAAATCACACCAGTTGAGAGTTTTGCACCACAAATTATTATTAGCTTATTTTTTATATGTTTTCCGTTTGTTTTTTCATACAAGCAACAGAGCTGTAAAAAAATCAGAAATGAACGCAGCAATTAAGTATGTCAGAAATTACTAATGCAATGTGCTATTTTTTTTCGCGTATGCTGCAAACAGGCAATGCATAAATTCTGATTTTTGGGACCACTTGGTTGAGAAAATCTCACTTATTTTACAATTAAACTAACAGTGAAGCATTTATATTGTGAATCATTCTAGTGTCTACTCGTTTAGGATGTTCACAATTGTGCTTGCATCTAACCTAGAGATAATCATTTACAAATAGCAATCTTCACTTGTACAACTTCACTCTGATAAATGTGGCGATCAAAACCACCCTTCTCTCGTATGTACTAGCAAGAACTCTGTTTCCCAACAGTTTTGATGTGCATATTCACATAATAAAATTGCGGGCTCTGCTTCAGCAAATACATCAGGCACAACATTTTCAGTTTGGAATAAAATGCAAGTGCTACATTCAGGCTTTTAGCATCGGTTGATTAAATAAATGTGGCTTAGGCTGCTACATTCTTTTATAGTACCGAGCATAGCTTATTTACGGGACAAAGACAGGACAGTAGAGATTTGAATTAAGCACATACCTTTTTAATATAAAATGAAACATACTGGCACTGAAGAACTTGTGTGGTATCAGCAGGTATGGTAGTTATTCCTCAAAAAACAGACGCGTCCAGCAACTGCACCGAATAGAGTAGTTCCCACGGTCAATCAGCATTGGATTTTTATTGGCTGCAGGAGGGTTACGTAAACACCTCATGCATATTTAATTTATGAGGGCTTCAGGGAAGTGGTTCCTGGGCAGTTCTTTCATAGCAATTGAGAAAAAAAGGAAAAAAAAAACAAAGGGCGTTATTAGCAAATGTATAAAGCGCCTGTCTGTTCTCTACAGCTCTGCGAGACTGTTTCATGCTTTAAGATGGCTCACAGTACCGGAGCTGTAAGAACGGGCAATGAAAAAAATGATCAATATCGTGAATTAGGATACCTGAAGTGATATAACTGAGTGCTACAGTAAAAAGATGAGGGAAAATAGGACCTCGGAAATGAGAAAACAGCAAAAGCAGCACGTAGTGGTCCTTTAAAAGGTTAGTAGGACAAAAAGGTTTTTCATCAACATGCATTTCCCAAACAATAAGAGGTATGAAACTGTAATGTCTGACATTGAGTGTGATCCTCAGTGATTTACCAGAAAGTCAAACATTTTAGAAAGGACAAGGCAAAATATTAAAAAAAAAATCAGGGTCATTTTACAAAAAAAAAAAAAAAGACAGTTGAGGTGTGCAGAGAAAAAAATAAGTTTGCAATATGTGGAGTTTAGATTACATAAAAATGGGCATTGTGCTAAGTTCACAAGCATTCAGAGAAGGCTTGTAGCTCTATGATAAGTCTTGCCTAGGAATAATTTGCTTTGGAATCCAGCTTGATATATGTACATTTATCCAGAAACCTATTATACATGAGGCTGCTAGTTCTAACTTTATTTTGGATTCAAGTGTACACATGTTTGACAACCTTTTCAGTTTCATGCTCTTCTTTTTATTTGTTTTTTCTAGACATTTTTCTTCCTGTGGTGTTTTGATATCCAGGTCTGCTTGTCCAAAGGCTTCAACAGCAGTATTTCATTTCAGAAGACTCTTCTTTAACATTGCTGCACCACTGATAAACAAACGGAAGGAATATTCAGAGAGGAGAATAATTGGGTTTGTATTGCTGAACTAAATCTGTTTTGCTTTGAAGGAGGAGTTAAATTAAAATGTATTGATTGTAAATGATGTCCCATTGGTTTGATTCTGTTTGCATACACTGATAGTTGTAGTTTCAGGAACTGTATGCAGTTTTGTTTAAAAACATTTTTTTTTTAAGTTTCATTTAGGAAAACAGACTTTGCCTTTTGTGTACCAGATGTTGGGTAGTAACTGTTTTTCAATAATAAACGAAGCCAATAAAAATTGCAAAGAAAAAAAAAATATTTAGATCTCATTTTAAGAATATCGTTAATTGAGGCACAGTAGAAGATTAAGAAATTAATCCATTGCAGTATTTAGAGTCCATTAAAAACAGTTTGTTAATAAATGTTTGTTTCAGCTTGTTTATTATATGTGTTTGCTTGTCTGTTGGTAAACCCTTCACTTTGTACAGCATTATTGGAGAAAACTTGACAACACACTTTCTGGAGGAAGGAAGGAACCTGGTTGAAATGGACCATTAGGATATTTACTTGAGATTAACATGTCTGCAATTTATTTGAGTTTTTTTTTTTTTTTTTTTTTTTTTAAATTTGGATCCAGTCTTTGACTCATTCCTTGTCTTATGATCTGTGCTGTTTCTTCTGTTTGTTATGATTTCAAAACTTGGATTGATTGTAGTATTTCTGTAGGTATATTATGCCTGGCACTATAGGTTCATAGATTCATAGGTACTTACTAGATTATTGACCTGTGAGGATCTTAAGAAGCCTAGCCTTATATTTCCATGGTAGCTTTTTAGCTCTTGTTTTGTGTCTTAATAAACCTGAGTCTGGTAAAACAAGGATATGTTGGGATATTTACTTGTTAACACTATCCATCGGGGATATCTGTGCTAAATTGGGGGTAAATTTGCAGATTCCCATCTATTTATACAAGTTGCATTTGAACAGAGTAAGAGAAGAACTTTGTGTATAGTGGACAGTTCCATAGAAGGGACACTATAATATATACCAATTATAACTATTCTTCCATCATGTTATATTTATGTTGCAGAAGAGACTGAGATCCCTTGAATGGGTATTCAGGCTACCATTGGATTTGTAAATGTATAAGAGGTCTGGCAGGACAGGTTCAGTTGAGGCTGTATACTTGAGGCAGGGGTTGCCTCTTAATAGTCTGTAAGATACTGATAAAGGGGACAAGGCTTTATGTGCACAGTTGTATGATTTAGTCCTTTGCTTTTTATAGTGAGAAAGCATTGTAGTTTATTCCAGTTGTGATAAGTGTTTGGAAAGGTGCATACTGAAAGGGGCATTATATTCAATGACTGGCCTAATTAGAGCAGAGTTGAGTTGAATGATTACATCCCTGGTCCTGGAGGCCATACCTTTAAAAATAAATTGTGCAGTGAAAAAGGACCTCCTTACAATAGTATATACATCATGGTTTGTTGTCAACATAAGTTTCCAGATTCCTAACTATGAAATCAAGTTTCAAGGATGTGCTGTCAGTGTGATAGTTACAAGGAAAGTCTTGCTTGCAGAGAGGTACTGCAAGAGCTCTATTTAACTGCATTGATTTTTGGATTTTATGCATTTAAGGTTCGGATGTTTCCATTACTTTTTGATTTTGGTCTTAGTACAGTTTGTCATAGTTTAAATTTTGTTTTATTGCAAACGTTTTTTCTTGGAGTCTTAAAAGTATTAAAAAAGGCTAGGGTAAGGTAAGAAAAATTCCATCTGATGTTGTCGGTCGTCATTCTGTCCTCAAGTGAATTTGGATCCAATCCTTTGGATCTGACTCAGCCGTTGTTAAGTTTGCAGCCACCAAATCTCTCAAGCTTCTCCCTACCCACAGTGCAGCTACCACATTACCTCAGATCTCCTTTGCCACTTCTGTCTATTGGATGTGGTCTACCATCTCGCTCGATCTTTTTTTTTTGGATAAGTAAAAATCTCTCTGTTACTTCTTCAGATAGTTTCATTATTTGTCATTGATAATTGTATAATGTTTTTTTCTGCCCTTCTCCTATTTTCCAGATATACAGCTCCCTTTCCCTTACGACTTTTTCATAATTGTCTTGGATCTTTATCTCCGCCATTTTTGGTATTCCCTTACCCTTTCTTTCCCTCTTAGCTATTATAATTAGTGTGTTGTATTTGTAGTTTTCTATTGTTGCTGTTTTTTTTCGTATTTAGTACACTTGGATACTATCGTTAGTATCTCCCTTTCCCTTATGACTCCGTCATAGTTCTCTCTATGCCATTGATGTCCTTCAAGAATGCAACTGCAGTCCTGACATATGGGTTGTCCTGCCTCAGGCAGCCCCTTGGTCGGCCGGATTCCAAAGTCTGGGTCCGGCGTCGGCTGATGTCGCCTCTTCCCCGACGTCAGAGCGGCTGGGGTATAAAAGCATCAGCCGACGCCATCTTCTTCAGTCTTTCTTGCCGCGCAGTGCCCGAAGCAGAAGCAGTTCGCAAGTGCCGGTCGGCCTGCTTCTGTGTTTTCAGTTACCGAAGTCATCAAAAAGCTAAGTACCCCGTTGGGGAACCTTTTCTTGCCTCAGCCGATGTCAGATAAAACTGCAAAAGTTAATAATTGTTTGTCTTGTGGTAAACAAATACCTCATAAGGACTTCCATTCTTACTGCCTTCCCTGCCTGGGCCCAGACCACAACGTCTCGACCTGTGCTGCCTGTGCTTGCTTCAGTAAGTGCACACTCAGGCGCCGGGCAGATTTTGCTGAAGACTTTTTTGGGGAAAATTTCTCCTATATCATGCCATCGGAACAACCGACAACACATATTTCCAAAAAAAGGAAGGACCGGGACCGACATTCTCGGCCCGTGACTTCCACCGACCCCACGCCAAAGCCTACTGCGAGTGCATCGGTCTCTTCGGAGGCCGTAATTCAACCGCTCCAGACCGACAACACCGCTTTACCGCACACTTCGGTCCCGGAGGTTACCCCGGTGCCGGTTGTTGGTTTTACTCCTGAAACTGAAGCCCAGGAATTACCTGACACCATACCGGTGGATAAAGTTACTCCAGCACGTGGGGCAGCTAGGCCTCCGGTCTCTATGTCCATCAAGGCCTACACACGTGCTAAAGCTGCCAGCCAGGCTAAGGCTCACCCTCCTAAATCCTTTTCCCAGGGTTCCACTTCTGATAAACAGATCATGACTTTAGCTGCAGATCTAATTTCTTTAATCAGAGGCTCTCAGGCACATCCAGACAGAGGTTCTCAGCCGCCTGCACATAAAAGGCCTAGGGTTGAGCAGACAGATACCCTTTCCTCAGATGAAGCCTCTGGGGACTCAGACCATTCAGATTCCCAGGAAGAATCCTTCCAGGCCTACGATGATTCTGATGCTGATGAATCCATTCCCTCTGCCTCTCCTCCAGAGGATATTTCTTTCGGAGAAATTCTCCACTCCATGAGAGAGCATTTTCAGTGGCAGGGCCAGGATTTCTCTGACTCCAGGAAAAGGCTACGTACTTTCCTTAAGTTATCCCAGCACAGGCCTTTAGCTATTCCACCAGTGTTAGATGTATTGGATGATGTGTACTCAGACTCCAGTGCTTCCCCTGATTCTCTCCCTCCTGCTCCTGTCAAGCCAGACAGATATTACAGGGTTCCTGAAACTCATAAGCATCTCTTTAAGGCCCACTCTGTGGATCTAGAAACTAATTCTCAGGGGCCCAAAGGAGTGGCCACCTCCACGGCCAAAAACCCTTTGCCCACAGACAGGGAATCTAGGTCCTTGGAGAGATGGGGCAAAAAAGTTTATACCTCAACCACCCTTGCCATGAGGGCACTTAACTGTCTTTTTCATATGTTTCAGTATCAGGATTTCTTGATGGATGATTTGCAGAAAAAGTTAGCCGCTCCTGAGCCTTTAGATAGAAAGGCCTTGCAGGATTTGGTTCATAATACTCAGCAGGTTAGCAATCATTTTCTTCAGTGTGGTTATGATGCATTGGAAGCTTCATGTAGGGCAGCTATAACAGGGGCCGTCATACGTAGACATGCTTGGTTGAAAGAACAGGCATTGCCAGATCATGTTAAAGTAAAGCTCCTAGATGCACCTCTGGAAAAACAGAAGCTATTTGGTGCTAATGCACAGGATGTGTTGAAATCTGTTGAGGAAAAGGCTAAATCAGTACAAACAGTCAAAGATTTCCTCCAGGTTCAGCCACCGAGGTTCAGCAGGAATTGGCCTTCAAAGAATTGGTCCTTTCCAGACACTGACAAGTTCCAAAGGGGAAAAAACAGGCATGCTCGAGGTAGAGGGCAATACCGAGGCACCTACAGGGGCCGCCAATGGCAACCAACTAATCAGAGAAGTGGCGCAGGGACTTCTACTGCTCCACAGGGACACTCACAATGACTTGACTTTGACACCACCGACCAAGGCTCAAAGAGAAGCACCTTTAGGTGGAAAATTATCCTTATTTTCAAAGAATTGGCACGTTTTAACAAAGGACAAATGGATTCTGGACATAATAGACAAAGGTTACAGGTTCAACTTCCATACCTTACCAACAAGACAAGGCATGCCAAACCTGCCACAAAATCAAAGGGCAGAGGCACTCATACAAGTTTCAAACCTGTTACGGATCAAAGCAATAGAAAAGGTTCCTCCTCAGGAACAAGTTCTGGGATTATACTCAAGACTGTTCCTTGTTCCAAGAAAAGAAAAGCAATGGAGACCTATACTGGACTTGTCCGCTCTAAACACTTTTCTCATTGTGCCAAAATTCAAAATGCTGACGTTACAGAAACTTCTTCCCATGCTGGGCAAGGGGTCTTGGCTGGTTACTCTGGACCTCAAGGAGGCATACCTGCATGTCCCAATCAGACAGAGTTGCAGAAGATACCTCAGATTTCTTGCAGGGTCAGAGCATTATCAATTGTCAGCATTGCCGTTTGGCTTATCTACTGCGCCCAGAGTATTCACGAAATGCCTGGCATGAGTAATTGCACATTGCAGACTCCAGGGGATACAAATATACCCTTACCTGGACGACTGCCTTATACAAGCGGACAGCAAACAAGCCTTGATAAGAAACTTGGACTATGTCATACACTTACTACAGGCTTTGGGATACACAGTCAACATTCAAAAATCAAGACTACTGCCATCCCAACAAATAATTTTTCTAGGAGCCAAACTGGACGCAAACTCACAAATGGCTTTCCTCACAGAAGAAAAACAAGAGCAATTACCAGATTACTTCAAAAGCCTAGCAAAGCTCACCCAGATGACTGCAAGGAAAATCCTGCAGGCCCTGGGTTTCATGGCATCTTGCATTCTTCTGATTCCACTGGCAAGACTACACATGAGAAAACTACAATGGTACCTAAAAAGTTTATGGTCTCAACACAGCCACAACTTAGAAGAAATTATACCACTCATTCCATGTCTTCAAAAGGAATTTTTGTGGTGGGCACAAGCAAGTCAATTAAACAAAGGCATGTCTTTCAACAAACTTCAAGCAATTCAAACCATTACAACAGACGCCTCAGATCATGGATGGGGGGGCGCACATGGAGGGCAGATGCATGCAAGGGCAATGGGCTCCCCGGGAAATGCATCTGCACATAAATCAAAAAGAGATGTTGGCAGTGATTCATGCAATCGAGGCCTTCGGAAAATTTCTTCAGCAAGGTCATCTGCTAATAAAGACAGACAACACCACTGTCATGTGGTACATAAACAAACAGGGAGGCACTCATTCTTACCCCCTCTGCAGACTAACAATGACTCTTTGGGAAAAGGCCCTGAAACTGAACTTACATTTGCAATCCCAGTTTGTTCCAGGCAAGGACAGTGTTCTGGTGGACTGTCTAAGCAGAAACATTTTGGACCCGCACGAATGGATGCTGCATCCAGGCATTTTTTCACAAATAACTCATGCATGGGGAAGGCCGGACATAGATCTCTTTGCCTCTCACCTCAATCATCATCTGAAGAAGTTCTGTTCGAGGACACACCATCCTCAAGCCTGGAGAATGGATGCTCTCTCCTTCAGCCGGAATTCTCTGACAATCTATGCATTCCCACCTCTACCATTACTGACCAAGGTGTTACTGAAGATCAAAGCAGAACAACCGAAAGGTATTTTGATAGCTCCAGACTGGCCAAGGCAGCACTGGTATCCATTACTAAGGAGCATATCTCGCACCAAGCCGTGACCCCTGCCTCAATGGCCTCTGCTTCTAACTCAGCACAAATACAGGACTGTTCATCCCATCCTGCAAACATTGCAGCTGACAGCTTGGAGGGTCCCATGACTTCTACCCATATCTCTCTCTCCAAAAAAAGTTCAAGAGATCTTACTGGAAGCACGCAGACCTTCCACCAGAAAAACTTATTCAGCCAAATGGAAGAGATTCATCACCTGGAATGCCAACAAGGGTCAGGATGCATCAGTAATAAGCATGCCACAGATACTAGAATACATAGCAGAAATGCTTCATAGTGGCCTTTCATATTCTTCCATAAAAATACACGCTTCAGCAATCTCAGAAAAATACAACTGTGATCCACCTGTGTTTTCACATCCTTTGCTAAGACAGTTTCTAAGAGGGATAAAGAATATCAAACCTCCCAGGAAACCACCAGTGCCTGCATGGGACCTCAACTTCATCTTGGAAAAATTAACTCTTCCTCCTTTTGAGCCAGCAGCATCTTCAGAAATGCAATGTCTCTCCTGGAAAACAGTTTTCCTGTTGGCAGTTACCTCAGCAAGAAGAGTCTCGGAGATGCAGGCCCTCATGGCAGTACCTCCATTCCTCATTTTTCATCAGGACAGAGTTTCTTTAAGAACCAATCCTTCATTCATGCCAAAAGTGATATCCAGGGTGTCTCTAAATCAAGCAATTCACCTGCCTACTTTCTTTCCCAATCCTCAAAATAAAGGAGAAAAGCTGCTGCACACTTTGGACATACACAGACAATTACGCTACTACTTGGACAGAACAAAGGCCAACAGAAAGTCTGACCAACTATTTGTAGCTTATGCTGCTGGAGTGCAAGGAAAGGCAATTTTCAAACAAACAATTTCAAAATGGATTGGACACTGCATCAGATTCTGTTACTCTTTCCATGGAAAAGGTGTGCCAGCCAATATCAGGCCACACTCCACCAGAGCTATAGCCACCTCCACAGCCTTTCTAAGAGGGGTGGCTACAAAGGACATTCTAGAAGCTGCTACATGGAGCTCCGTGCATACATTTTCCAAACACTACAACCTGCCTTTATACTCCAGATCCCGAGCAGGCTTTGCTTCGGCAGTCCTGCAGGGCATTTAGCTACACCATCTTTTTCTTAGATCCTACCACCCCCAGCTTGGCTTTGGTATTCAACCCATATGTCAGGACTGCAGTTGTATTCTTGAAGGACATAGTACAGTTTTGTAACTACCATAAATGTAGATGTCCGATAGATATGCAAACTGCAGTCAGGTTTACCCTCCCTCCTACCCCTCTGTAATTTACTTTTTTGGGTCCACTACCCCTTTTCCAACTTAGCTGGGGATAGCTTTTATGGTGTATCTGTTTATTACTATTGTGCATGTCTGGAATTTTATCCATTCTCTAAATTTAGCCTTCCTTGGAGGGCACCTGGCATCTGGGGCAAGAAACACTGAAGAAGATGGCGTCGGCTGATGCTTTTATACCCCAGCCGCTCTGACGTCGGGGAAGAGGCGACATCAGCCGACGCCGGACCCAGACTTTGGAATCCGGCCGACCGAGGGGCTGCCTGAGGCAGGACAACCCATATGTCAGGACTGCAGTTGCATATCTATCGGACATTTACATTTATGGTAGGTACAAAACTGTACTTTATCTTTCCTACCAAAGTTTTTGCTAGATATTATTAGTTGTTGTCTTTCAGCTTTTCCTGGTTAGACTCCCGATTGACAGTAGATTTTCATGAATGCCGAGGTGCCAGCTCGACGTTCAACCTTCAGCGATGGCACGCCCATTTACGCATGTCTTTCAAACGCCCACCCAACTGTGGGGAGGACATGCAGACTCCACACAGAAGGCACTCCCCGCACTCCAGCCGAGAATCTAACGGGAGAACCTCTTGTTGTGAGGCAACAACACTACCACTTCACCACCGCGGCAGTATTTGCTAGATATTATTAGTATTGTCTTGTATTTCCAGTTTTACTGTTATTGCTATTGTCACTGACTAGATATTGTATCACGGCTGACAAACCTGCAGGTTTTAAAAAGTGTTCAAAGTGCGGGCATAAACTGCCACTTTCACATGCCCACACTCTGTGTGTACTGTTTGGGCCCTCTGCATTTGCAAGAGGATTGTTGTGTTGCCATGGATTTAACCCTCAAGCTCTCTCTTTGTGTAAAAATAAGCTAATTTTGAAAGGCTTCATCCCATCTTCCTTTGGAGAAGCAATATCCCAGTCTCCCAAGTCCTTCTACTTCGTCAGAATCCTCTTCAAACTTTTCTCTGAAGAGAAGTTCAAAAGAACCAGTCTCAAACCCCAGATCAGAAAAAGTTAAAAGTGCAGGATCCGATTACTTTTTCTGATCCCACGAGGTCAAAGCAAAATGTTACAGATCAGATATTGGCCTGGTCGGATCAGAAGACTTCAAAGCCATCGGATCATACCTTATCGGATCAGACTCTAACAGAACTCTTGGAGACACTCTTTTGCCCTCGAACCAGATACTCTTTGTCTGTGGATCCAGTTCCTGACAAACTTCCATCACCATTTTTACAGAGACCAGCATCTCCATCCATTTACTCTATTCATTCCTCTAGAAGCTTCACTGAAGATGTAGAGAGAGTGGAGACAAAGATCCTCTTGGCACAGGGGGTAGATTGGTTTTCCTTCGTCGCCTACCCCTTTGGGTCAAGTTACCAGAACTTTCACCCACCCCCCCTGCAAATTCCTCCTGTAACACCGTCTGTTATTTTAGAGTAACAGGATCCTAGCTGTCTGGATCCGAAAGTCTCAGATCCGAGGATCTCTGTATCCTCAGATCTGACGTTGTAATTGAAACCTGCAGTCCTTTCTGATCCAAAGAGTTCTTGGAGTCAAAGCG
The DNA here is from genome assembly GCF_019279795.1 of Protopterus annectens. Taxonomy (NCBI): domain Eukaryota; kingdom Metazoa; phylum Chordata; order Ceratodontiformes; family Protopteridae; genus Protopterus; species Protopterus annectens. The sequence continues at coordinate 217,442,469 of NC_056728.1, forward strand.
TGCCTGTTGGATCTGAGGTGTAGCATTCATCTCTGAAATTTTCAAAGCTGTCTATGCTCCTAAGAGACTTGACATTGGATAGTTTGGCTCTGGCTTCCACCTCGGGGGTATTGCTGATGGAGTGGAGAGGAGTGATGATTCAGAAACCTATTTTCTCAGATCAGAGCCCCTGTGTAGCTTCTTTGAACTCTGCCTTTGAGGTTGGGAAGAGTGCTGTATGCCACGGCAGACAGAACTATTGCCCTCAGACCAGATGCTCTCTGCCCGTGGATCAAATTCCTGGCAAACTTCCATCACCATTTTTAAAGAGACCAGCATCTCCTTCCATTTACTCCATTCATTACTCTAGAATTTTCACAAAAGAAGATGTGGGGAGAGTGGTGAGAAAGATCCTCTCGGCACAGGGGCAGATTGGATTTCCTTCAGTGCCTACCCCTCTGGGTCGGGTTACCCGACCTTCCACCCCTCTTGCAAATTCCTCTTCTAACACCTTCTGTTATTTTAGAGTTACAGGATCCTAGCCGTCCGGATCCGTCAGTCTCAGATCCTAGGATCTCCTTATCCTCAGATCCGACATTGTCTCTGAGAACTCCAATCCTTTTGGAAGTGGAGAGCTCTCAGATCTGAGGTGCGGCATTAGACTGCAAAATTTTTGGAGCCGTCTATGCTCCTCAGTTAGGCTCTGGCTTCCACCTCAGGGGTATTGCCGACAGAGCGGAGGGGAGTGATTCAGAAACTTATTTTCTCAGATTGGAGCCCCTCTCTAGTTCCTTCAGGCTCTGCCTTTGAGGCTGCGAAGAGTGTTCTCTGCCTCGGCAGACCTGACGACGGAGCCTTCCCCCTCAGATCCTTGATATTCTACCATAATACCATAGCGTCAAGAGCATCGCCACCTTTCTCCACAGGGGCATTCAGTATCGAAGCCTCAGGCTTCCTCTCAGGGAATTTTAATTTGATTTTCTCTTCCAAGACTTCCCCAGAGCATCTTACTGAGGAAGTTCCCAGGAAGATGACTTGCAAGAGGAAGCACCTAGACTCCTCACAGGAGTCCATCACCGAAGACACAGATTTTGATGAGGGCAAAGGATCCCCACAGTCACCTCCTGAAGATGTCCCCTTTAGAGACATTGTAGAAATACTTAGAGAGGTGGCTGGACTCCCTCTAACCCTGTGCCGGAGGAATCTGTTCTCCTAAATACTTTCGGTGCCAGACCATCTACCTCTTGGGTGACTCCCCCACCAAAGAGCTTGTTGACATGATCTGTTGGCAGGCTTGGAAGAAACCTGACTGCATGAAACCCATACTCAGAGACTGGACAGGCTAAAGCCATGGTTGTTGCAGTGGCCACAAAGAGGGAACTACCCGATAAGAGTTCCACTGTCCATCTCCCCAACAGGGTGTTAAGGGTGACAGGCAGATTGGGAAAGCATGTCTTTGCTTCAGCTACCTTTGCTTTATGGTCACTGAACTATTTGGCACACTTTGTTCGACTTCAGAAAGATTTGACTAAGGAATTATCAAATACTTTCATGGGAGCCATTTCTGAAGAGGTTCAAGGTTCAGTAACCTCTCAGTTGGCAACCCTACAGTCCGTATCCAGTAGTTGTATGAGGTTAGTTTCCAGCATAGCAGAAGGGACCTCAAGAACAGCAGGTTCAGGCATTTCCCTTAGGAGGCATGCCTGGATGCACTTGTGTGATTTTGCGGAACCACTTAAGTCCAATTTCGTCAATGCCCCCTTTGATGGAACTACTCTACTCTTTTTGGCCCTAAAGTAAAGGAAACACTGTCCAGGTGTGAGAAGGATTGGAAGACCTTGTCTGCCGTGGGCATACATTTTTTTGCCCCCCCCTCCAAAGATCCTACTCCTGGAATTAGCAGATTGGCTGGAAAATGAGGTTCAAAAAGTCCCAAGGTATTTTCCAAGACACAGAAGGAGGAGGTTCCTCCAGGGGTGGGGGGGGGGGCTTTAATGGACGTTGTTGCCCTCATGGCAGAGGTGGCCCAGAAAACCAGGGTTCACAAGAATCCTTCTTTGACAAACCCGGCCAGCGCTCCTGAATGGAGGCCTGCCTGACCACCTCTGGCAGTCAGGGGATGATTGATTATCCCTGCACCAGAGAGCCTGGCTAGACTTAACAAAATATACTTGAGTGCAGAGGATTATATCTAGGGGTTACATATCATTTTCCCTACCACCACCAATTCCAAGAAAAATCCCTGATGTTCCACCCAGTCAGAGGGATCAAGCAGCAATTCAGATCCAGAAGATGCTAGGTAAAAAAGATTCATCCAAGAGGTCCCACCAGACCAAATAGGATCACAATAGGACTCACTCAAGCTGCTTTTTAGTGCCAAAGAAAACAGGGGACTTGAGACCAATTTTGGATCTCCCAAATCTAAACAAATCTGTTCGAGCCAAGTTCCGGATGGTCACAGTTCAGTCCATTCTCCCCTTTCTGGGCAAGGACGACTGGATGTGCTCAGTAGATCTTCAGTATGCCTATTATCACATAAAAATGAACAGGCAGTCCAGAAAGTCCCTACGCTTCTGGCTGGGAGCCAGTCATTACTGGCCTTTGGATTCACAGCAGCCCCATCAAATGCATGACAGTAGTAGCAGCTTACTGCAAACTGCAGGGATTCCAGGTGTTTCCCTACCTGGACGACTGGCTCATTACCGCTCCGACCAGGCATCAACTCGTACGCGCAAGGGATCAGATTCTCCACACTTGTACTCTCCTAGGAATAACTATAAACTACAGCAAATCGCAACTTCAGCCAACTCAGACATTGGAATTTATTGGATAACGTCTCAACATAAAGTCTGCCATTGCTTCCCTTCCACCACACAGAGTTCAAACAATAAGGTCACAGGTTAAGAAGGTTGTAAAGAGCACCTCAGTTTCAGCCTGTACAGTACAGTACTCTGTATTCTAGGCCTCACGACGGTGGCAATAATGTTAGTTCCGTTAACCAGATTTTACATGCGGAACCTTCAGTGGATGCGGACTACTCAGTGGTCAATCCTTCATCAATCCAGTGTCGTATTGAATAAGAATTACCAATACTTGCAAAAAGATATCTGAATTGGTAGATTAATCCGACCAAATACTTCATGGCCGTCTCTTCATCCCCCAACAGCCCAAGGCCATAGTGACAACGTATACTTCCCAGATAGAGTGGTGGAGCATTATCTGTGGAAGACAGTCCAGGGTACTTGGTCCTCAGAAGCTGCCAGTTTGTACATAAATGTTGTAGAGATGAGAGCAGTGCTCTTGTCCTTGCAAGCATTTTGAGATGTTTGTCCCTCTGGGACAATTGCGATTCAGATGGACAACATGTCAGTTGTCTGGTACATCAACAAAGAAGGGGGAAACCAAATCGTACCCATTGTGTTGAGAAGCTGTCAGGGTCTGGCAGTATACAATCTCTTAAATCATTATTCTTATTAACTATTTTTATTTAATTTTTATATACAAGAACTGTTTTGTTTACCTTTTGACTATGCTATGAGAATGTCAGTCATATGCTCTACTTTACTGTAGTACTGATAAATATATTGCTTTAATTGAATGGAAGTTTTAAACATTTGAGAATGATTTGTCAGATCCTACCATGTAAGCTTAACCATTTTCAAAACACAAACATGTTATAAAATATATTTCTTTTGTACAGATCAGCTGTAGTTTCCTACTCTTTCCCAATGTATGAAGGAAGTCAGTCTCTGTCAGTTCAGCTAATCTATTTTCTTCATCTTGTAACTGTTGTTTAAGAGTCTCCTCATGGTCTGCCTGATATGTCTCAGGAACCTGTTCTGCTGAATCTGAAACTCCTATGCACTTTTGAAAAAATGTTTGTATAACTTGTCTAAACTTCCTGAACTCATCGTGTCTCTTTTTTAGAAGTTTACTACATTTTTTTGTAACAAAATGTACTAGGGGTTCTATCAGTGTCTGATTTGACTCACATGTGGTGACGGGACATAACTGTTTAACATCTGAATATAATGGAAACACTTTAGCCTTAGTTAATTCTTTATCATGAACAGATCTGTCTTCACAGTATATTGTTTTATGACATAATACACAAAATGCAGTTTTTGTTGTCACACAATAAACATTTGTCATATTTCACATGGTTTTCTTTGAGATACCAGTTAAATATTGTAATACATTTGCATAATGCCTTACTATCAACCTGCCCTACTAAGGTTTTACATTTACTACTATGCTGTGTATACCAACGTTGCAATTTACTATCCATACTGTCTAATAATATACAAACTGTCTATGAATATACAAACTATGTAAGAATATACAAACTGTTTAACATTGTCCACACTAAATATGTGACACAGAAAAAAGTCTTACCAGTTAGCAAGAAAACAGGTGATCAGGCTATTGTTGCTGATGGCTAGAAATTTTTCAGAGTCACTTGAGAAGCTGGGAAAGCACAACAGGCAGTGGACTGATGGGCTAGTGGATATCCCCCTTTTCTTTAGTGAAATTATGGCACTGCGACTGGAACTTCTGTCTCACTCTGGATGTAGACGTCTAAAAAACTTTACTACTGCAAGCTGCATAAACTGGAATACTTCTGTTCAGAATTGACACATATGTACAAATGTTAGTTAATGCAATTTAACTGAAGTAACCCTCTGCAGGGCTTACCATCACTCCCCCTGTGTTTGAATGCAGAGTATAGGTTCAGATGCAGGTATTAGGTTCAAATGCAGATTTTAGGTTCAAATGCAGGCTAGCTTGCCATTGAAAAATTATTATATGGTGCTAGACACTCAGCTGGGTCGCTATTGAAAAAATATTTATATCTCTGCATACTGCTTCTTACTGCTTGCTCTTGCTGTGGGATTTGAAGTCTTCTTAAGACACTCAGTCTTGCTGGCTGGAATCAAAGTCTGGTTATAATTGCATTCACAGTCTGTTGCATACAGAAACTTGCAGAATATACACTGATGAGAGAATATACTTTGCAGCACCTGTCTTTAAGAGCAGTAACCAATAACTTTTATAATAAACCAAACTGGACAAACGTTGCAGCTTAAAAGTACTGTTCCGACTTTACTTCTCATATAGTACAGATGATGTGAGAGATATACCATTTACCTCAGGACTTGTGTCCTTACAATACCTCTAACATAACTAGATTTAATACAGACTTTTTATACATATTTTAGTTAAACACACACCCTCTAGGTTTTGGAAAGATACTGCCTTGATGACGCAAATGCTAACACATCTGTTCTTGTCCAAATGATGATAAGTAAACTGTCTTCAAGGAAACGCCTTGTGGATCAGAAAAGCACATTTTTAAACTTTCTTAGAAAAACATGTCCTGTTGTCCAGTGAAAGCAGATTACATTCTTGTCATGTCTGTAAGAAGTTCAGCTTTCTTGATGTGTGTGTGTAATACACTCATAAGCAAGTTCCTTATTTTTTTAAGCCACAGTCATTTAGTATGGTTGCTGATCACATATTACTAAACTCTGTTTCTGCGTTTAAGCAAGCTTTTTCTTTCAGCATATTTACAACAATTAATTTCAGCCTTAAATTCATAATATCTAACATCTACATTTATGGTAAGTGTACACAACTGTACTTTCCTCAACCAGTAAAATACAGCTAGCAGCAGTTTCAAATTAGCATATAAGTTTTAATGGTGCATCCATAGCTTCTCACAAGTTGAGCAAAGCTTTCTTAAAAGGGACCCTTCTTCTAATGCCTCCCTTTAAAGACCCCACTGCTCCATGGGATTTAAATCTGATGCTACAGTTTCTCACAGAACTCCCTTTTGAACAGCTACATGTATCTTACTTAGGCAGTTTTCTTGGTTGCCATTACTTCCGCAAGAAAATTTTCTGAGAGTCCAGCACTATCTTCTAAGCCTCCATACTTGGTTTTCCACAAAGATAGGATGAATTAGTATGCGAGGTCACTCTTTCTGCCAAAGGTGGTGTCCGAATCCAATGTCAGTAGGGCCATCAATCTACCAGTGTTTTTTCCCCAAGTTGGCCAGCAAAGAAGAATATATCTTGCATTTACTGGCTTTTCACAGACCATTGTAATTCTGTTTGTATAGAACAGAAAAAATCAGGAAAGCTGACCAATTGTTTATTTCATTATGTGAACCAACCTTGAGAAAACCAATTTCCAAAGTTACATTATCAAAATGGTTGACAAATTGCATTTACTTTCTCTATACTAAGTTGGACATTATTCTTGCACATCCCTTCAGAGCACACGCTACTAGATCCATGGTTATGTCTGCAGTTTTTCAGTGAAGAATGTCCATGGATGCTATATGTGCAGCAGCAACTTGGGCTACTCCCCATACCTTTATCACTCATTACACGTTGGATCTGGTCTCCAGAGATAGGGCTTCATTTGGTTTTGTGGTGCCCAGGAATATCTTTCCTTGAGTCCACCTTGGACACAGGTAGCTATGGACGCTGTCCCACATGTTGAGGATAGAATGAAGCCTGACCACATCAGATAAAGAAGTTATGTACTTACCATAATGTTCCATCTGTGTTGTCTATCTTTATTCTTCCTCAACTCCCCTCCCACCAACCCCCATCCTAAGGCTTCTGGAGGAACAAGTGTTTACAGAGTTTCTGTATAGTTATTTTTATGTATGTCTTCTGGACATGGCTTTTCCATGATTCTCTTCAATTTGTGTCTCTCTGCAGCAGCAAACAAGATCTGAGATAATTTAGTAGATGCATTCTGGGTAAGGGAGAAGCTCGAGAGATTTAGTGGCTGCGAACTTTAGCAAAGAGAGAGTTGGATGTGACGGATCGGATACAAACCCACTTGTTGAGGAAGAATGAAGACAGACGACACAGATGGAACATTATGGTAAGTACTTCATTTATTTTTTGCATTCATTGATGTAATAGGCATTCAGTTTAACTAATTAGTGGAAGAAGCTGAGAAACATCTTTCTTATTTAAGGTATCGACCTACATTTCGCTACAGCTACAACAAGTCTGCTTAGAATTGCTGTTGCGTTGATTTTTGATTTTTTTTCACCGACCCAACCAGTTTCTTCTTGTGCTTTTAAACATGGTGTTTTTTTAGGTAACTACCACTACTGTAAATTAGACATTGGAAACCCCTCGTGGTGGTACGGCGGTAGCGTTGTTACCTCACAGCAAGAGGTTCTCCCGTTAGATTCTCGGCTTGGCTTGGGAGTGCTTTCTGTGTGGAGTTTGCATGTCCTCCCCGCGGTTGGGTAGCGTTCGAAAGACATGCGTGCGTAAATGGGCGTACCTTCGTTGAAGGTTTGGCGTTGAGCTGGCACTCGGCGTTTCGTAAAAAATCTACTGCCAATCATTAGCGGACCGGAGTTCCGCTGTGGCGACCCCTTACCGGGAAAAAGCCGAAAGACAAACAACAACAACAACTACTGTAAATTAGACATTGGAAACCCCTCCCAGTGCTAATTCAACTGATTACTAATATCTCAATCTAATAAGGCATTCCCATTAGACTCTTAAAACTTGAGTTAGTCTCGTTTTCATATCATCCCATTTCAGTTAGTGTATACTGCAATATTCAGAGTGGTAATCTGAATTGTTTGTTGTTCTTTTCTGCATTTTTAACTTGTTTTAACCAAAACTGCTCTTTATTTTTAACTTGGTGTGGGACCTTAGTCTTGTTGCATCACTCACAGTAGCGAAAGAATTTTGAATTGCTGTAGAATCTGAGCCTCATTTATTTCTATTGCAGATGTTCATCGTGTTTCACTGTTGCAGTCATTACACTTGGGTTATCCTGCTGGCAGGCTACCCGCAGTCGGCCTGAATTCCAAAGTCTTGGTCCGGCGTCGGTTGCTGTCGCCTCTTCCCTGACGTCCGTGCGCCAGGGGTATAAAAGATGCAGCCGACGCCATTTTCTTCAGTCTTTCTTGCCGCACGATGCCCGAAGCAAAAGCAGTTCGCAAGTGCCGGTCGGTCGACTCCTGAGATTTTCAAAATCGAATTTCAGATCCGAAGTCTTCATTAAAGCTAAGTACCCCATTGGGGAAACTTTTTTCTTGCTCCGGACTGATGTCAGAAAAAGTTGACAGTTGTATTATTTGTGGGAAGCAAATGCCTCATAAGGATTTTCATTCTTATTGTATTCCTTGCCTAGGCCCTGACCACGACGTTGCTAGTTGTCGGTTTTGTGCTAGATTCAACCAACGCACTATTAAGCGTCGGTTCGATTTTGCTTTACATTATTTTGGCCAAAGGTTTAACTATATAATGCCGTCGGAACAACCGACGACCGGAGTTCATAAAAAGTGCAAAGACAAAGAAAAGGACAGGTATCCGAGGTCCAAAACCGACGACGAAGCCTCTTCTAGGCCAGTCGCCAGTTTGCCGGTTCTCAGTGAGGCACTTTCGCAGCCCCTGACACCCGCTACCTCAGAGCCACAGGCTGCTGACGATTCCCACGTGGCGCCAGCTAGGCCTCTGGATACTCAAGGTATTGGACACTCTGAAACTATTCCTTCAGATGGGTCCGGAGCTGCTGAGCAGGCATCTGCTTCTGAGGGTGTTTTCAGACCTACACAGTTATATGTAAAGCCTACTTCAGCTTCCAAAGCAAAGACTAAAGCAGTTCTAAAGACAAAGAAACAAGTACAGCATTCTCCTGGACAGACTTCCATGCCTAAGAAACAGATGCTGAAAATGGCCGAAGACCTAATTACCTTGATCAGGGGTTCCCATCCCCCTCAAGACAAGAGGCCTAGGCAAGAGACAGAATATGAATCTTCAGATCAGGTTTCCATTTCCTCGGACTCCTCTTCTGAACAGGAATACTCTCTTCCTCCTTATGAGGATTCTGATGCTGAAGAATCTATCCCTTCAGCCTCTCAGCCCGAGGATTATTCTTTTGGGGAAACCCTGCATACCATGAGGGAGCACTTCCACTGGGAGAGCCAAGACTATTCAGAATCTAAGAAAAGGCTTAGAAATTTTCTTTTATTATCTCAACACCGGCCTCTGGCTATTCCTCCTGTGTTAGACATTGTAGATGATGTATTTTCAGAGTCCGGCTTTTCTCCTGACTCTTTACCCTCTGCCCCTGTTAAACCAGACAGATACTACAGGGTTCCAGATTCACATAAATTTCTTTATAAAAACCCTGCTGCTGACCCAGACACTATTTCTCAGGGTCCCAAAGGGGTCAAGGCTTCTACTGCAAAAAAAACCTATCTCCTCTGATAGGGATTCAAGGGCGCTAGACAGATGGGGGAAAAAAGGTTTACACTTCTGCTACTTTGGCTGCGAGGGCTTTAAATTGTCAATTTCATATGCTTAAATATCAGCAATACTTAATGTCACTGCTAAAACAGAAAATGTCAAATTCTGATTTTGCAGAAAATAAGGAAATGCATGATTTATTGCATGCAACTGAGCAAGTGGGAAAGCATACATTGCAATGTGGTTTTGATTCTCTGGAGGCCTCTTGCAGGGCCGCAGTTACGGGTTCTGTCATTAGGAGGCATGCTTGGTTAAAGGAACAGAATCTGCTTGATCATGTTAAAGCAAAATTATTAGATGCTGCATTACAGCATGATACTTTATTTGGTACTAAAGCAGAGGAGGTGTTGAAGAAAATGGAGGACAAAGCGAAATCTATGCAAAAAGTAAAGGATTTCTTACAGGTACAGCCACCCAGATTTAGTAGGAACTGGCCTACAAAGAATTGGTCCTTTCCAGTGTCAGGCAGGCCACAAAGAGGCAAATACAGACGCCCTAGAGGCAGATCCCAGCCCCAGGGCTCATACAGGCCTAAACAGTGGGACGCTTTTGCCTCCAAAAGCGGAGAAGACAAATCACAGCCATACAGGAAACAGTCCCAATGACTTTCCTCTGCCAGCACCAAGCACTTATCTTTTGGCAGTCCCCTTAGGGGAAAAACTAGCACTTTTTTCTCAAAATTGGCACATGATCGCCCAGGACAAATGGGTCTTGAATATAGTGTCCCAGGGCTACAGTTTCCACTTTCACACCCTGCCAAGGGCAAGGGGTATGCCAGACCTGCCACACAATCAATGGGCAGAGGCACAAAAACAAGTTTCATCCCTCATGGGCATGATGGCCATTCAGCAAGTACCCCAGCAAGAGCAGGGACAAGGTTTTTACTCAATACTTTTCTTGGTACCCAGAAAGGACAAAGCCTGGAGACCAATACTGGATCTGTCTATTCTAAATACATTTCTGGACGTCCCAAAATTCAAAATGTTGACTCTGCAGCAGCTTCTGCCCATGCTGGGCAAGAAGGCTTGGCTTGTAACTTTGGACCTAAAAGAGGCATACCTGCATATCCCAATCAGACAATCTTGCAGAAGATACCTCAGATTCATAGCTGGCTCAATGCACTACCAATTCTCTGCACTGCCCTTTGGCTTATCTACTGCGCTCAGGGTCTTCACAAAATGTCTGGCACCAGTAATTGCATTTTGCAGACAAAGAGGAAGTCAAATATATCCTTACTTGGACGACTGCCTTATTCAAGCAGAGAACAAAGACACTCTACTAAAGCATCTGGCGCTTGTAAAAAGATTATTAATTTGCCTAGGGTACACAGTAAACGAAAAGAAATCAAAACTAGTACCTTCTCAAGAGATAATATTCCTGTGTGCAAGCTTAAATACAACTGCTCAGATGGCTTATCTCACGCCAGACAAACAAAGGCAACTGACTGACTTCTTGCTTCCAAATGTTGGCAACAAAGACCCAGTTATCTCCAAGAAAAATTCTGCAGGCTTTGGGCTTCATGGCATCCTGCATTCTTTTAATTCCATATGCCAGACTGCATATGAGGAAACTACAGTGGTATCTAAAAAGTGTTTGGACTCAACATTGTCACAGTCTGGAAACATTAATTACCCTCATTCCTTGCCTGCAACAGGAGTTTCGATGGTGGACACAGGCCTGTCACCACAATAAGGGACAGCCATTCACCCTACCCACAGCCAGGCAGTCAATAAAAACAGATGCATCAGATTATGCCTGGGGGGCCCCACATGGCAGGAATATGTATTCAGGACACATGGCCCACAAGCCAAACGCATCTTCATATCAATCAAAAAGAGATGCTAGCTGTTCAAAATGCCCTGACAGCTTTCAAGGATCTACTTCATCCAGGACAACTACTGATAAGGACGGACAATACTACAGTCATGTGGTACATAAGCAGGGAGGCACACATTCCTACCCTCTCTGCAGACAAGCCATGACTTTGTGGGACTTATCAAGTACACCTGCAAGCACAATTCCTGCCAGGAGAGAAAAATACTCTGGCAGACGAACTAAGCAGAAACCTCACGGATCCCCACGAGTGGAAACTGGATCCACAAGTCTTCAGCATGATAACAAAGAAATGGGGATGCCCAGACATAGATCTATTTGCCTCCCCTCACAACTGCCAACTACAAAGATTCTGCACAAGGACATATCACAAGCAAGAATGGAAAGTGGATGCTCTATCATTCAGCTGGAATATGCCTTTCCTCCTCTGCTTCTCCTCCCCAAGGTACTCCTAAAGGTCAGACAAGAGAAGCCAAATATGATTCTGATTGCTCCAGACTGGCCCTGCCAGCACTGGTACACAATCCTAAAGAGCTTGTCTCAAGGCCCAGCTTGGAAATTGCCACTAATTCCTCACTTACTGACCCAATGAAAAAAATCAAATCCTGCACAGCCAACTCAGAACCCTAAATCTGGCAGCATGGCTGATAATGTAGCCGTTCAGAACACACCTCTCTCTAAAGCAGTGATGGATGTTATTTTGGAGGCCAGGAGGCCCAGTACCAGAAAATCTTATGCAGAAAAATGGAAAAGATTCTGTGCTTGGAACCAGGCACAAGGAATTGACATGTTCGTACCAAATATTCCTCAGATTTTACAATACCTAACTGAGATGCTGGAGAAAGGCCTATCCTTTTCATCAATTAAAATCCATGCCTCTGCCATTTCAGCTCACTACAATACGGAACCACCTATTTTTTCACATCCGTTGCTAAGGCAGTACCTCAGAGGGGCCAAAAACATAAGACCACCAAGGAGAGCACCAGTACCTGCATGGGACCTCAATTATGTCTTTGAAAAACTCACATTGCCGCCTTTTGAGCCAGCCAGTACAGCTGAAATAAAGTTCTTATCTTGGAAAACAGCTCTGCTCCTAGCAATAACCTCTGCAAGTAGAGTCTCAGAGTTACAGGCACTCATGGCTGTGGAACCTTTTATCATTTTCCATCCAGATAGGGTTTCTCTGAGGACGAACCCGACATTTATGCCTAAAGTAGTGTCCAGTGTGGCCCTTAACCAAACCATTCATTTGCCTACTTTTTATCCAAACCCACAGAATAAGGGTGAGAGACTCCTTCATTCTTTGGACATACACAGACAGCTACTCTTCTACTTGGACAGAACTAAAGCTTTCAGAAAGACTGAGCAACTCTTAGTGGCATATGCTGCAGGATCACAAGGAAAGGCTATCTCAAAGCAGACTATTTCAAAATGGATAGGCCACTGCATCAGTTTCTGCTATTCACAACATGGGAAATCAGTGCTTAAGGGCATTAGGCCACATTCAACCAGAGCAGCAGCCACTTCAGCAGCCTTCTTCAGAGGAGTACCAACCAAAGACATTTTAGAGGCTGCAACCTGGAGTTCAGTGCACACTTTTACCAAGCACTACCACTTACCTCTCTACTCTAAATCCAGAGCAGGTTTTGCCACTGCAGTTCTGCGGGGCCTTCTAGCCTCTCCTAATCCTATTTAGACCCAGCCACCCAACCTCAGCTTTGGGATTCAACCCAAGTGTAATGACTGCAACAGTGAAACACGATGAACATAGTACAGTTGTGTACCTACCATAAATGTAGATGTTCGTGTGTATTCACTGTTGCAGTCTAGGTTACCCACTCACCACCCCCCCTTTCTTTGCTGGGACTTTATATCTCTAATCCTATACAACCTATGTGGTGTATTTGCTTGTAGATGAAGGAAATGTTTATTTTAGTGCATGCATACTTATTGGCATAATTTTTAGCCTACCTATTTGGGGGCACCTGACATCTGGGGCAAGAAAAACTGAAGAAAATGGCTTTGGCTGCATCTTTTATACCCCTGGCGCACTGACGTCAGGGAAGAGGCGACAGCAACCGACGCCAGACCTAGATTTTGGAATTCAGGCCGACTGCGGTAGCCTGCCAGCAGGATAACCCAAGTGTAATGACTGCAACAGTGAATACACTCTAACATCTACATTTATGGTAGGTACACAACTGTACTTTTTATACTTTGGGTCCAAACATTGCAGATTCGTCGACAGGTGCATTGACGAAGGAAGACTTTAAAGGGGTCTGCGAAGTCACACAACCGCATCCAAGCATTATGTTTCATGACAACGCTTGATGCGGCAGCTCAAGCTGCCCCCTCGGTGGCATGAGATATCAAAAGCATCGAGGAGTTTGAGATGGATTCAAGGGTAGCTAGCTGCTAGGCGACAGTATCACGCACCTCATCAGGCAGTACCCCCACCAAAAAGGAAAACATTTCAGAAATTAGGTCTCTTTGGAGGTGAGTAAAGTGTGCCAGATAGTTCAGCGACCTGAATGGCGAAGGTCGCTGAAGCATAGGTCCGCTTCCGTAGTCTGTCCATGGTCCGGGACTCCCTGTTTGGAGGATGGACAGTGGAACTATCTTTTGCCAGCTCCCTCTTGGTGGCCTCCGCCACTACTATAGAATCAACTGTCAACTGCTTAGACCAGTGGGGGCTGATCTTCAGATGTAGATAAAATTTTGTCTGGCTTCTGGGGGACAGGTTCTACATTGTCAGGGGCTTTCCAGGCAGGGTGCAGTATGAGTTTAACAAGGTCATCTGCCGGTGGGGTCACCCAGAAAGTAGATGGGCTGGGCATGGAAGGCCTGCAAGAACACTGATTCCGCAGAAGAAGGGTTAGAGGACTCCCAGTCCCCCCGCTGCTTGAGGATTTCGAGAATGTCTCCGAATGAGACGTCATCTAGGGGAGACCGTGGGGACCCTTCCCCCTCATCACAATCAGTGTCTTCGGTGATAGATTCCTCTGGGGAATCAAGATGCTTCCTCTTGCACCGTTTCTTCTGGGGTGGCTCTCCAGTGGGATCTTCTGAGGAGGACTTCGGAGAAGGGGTTCCCTTCAAAGGGGGTTCTTGTGACTCCCGTGCCCGGGGTCCCGAAGTAGCAGGTTGGGAGAGGTGCATGCTGGGGGGGGGTTCTGATACTGATATCATTGGCGCTGCCTGTGAGCTTTCAGAGTGAAGGACCCTCTCCACCTGGACAGCAGGCCCACTCAAGGAGGAATGGGAGCCCGGAACTGGGAGAGACAATCTCGGAACTGGGGTCACATCCTGCCCTGAGGAGCCCGCCTCTAGTTGAGGAGCTTCGAGAGAATTGGAAGCCGTCGGAACTGTGGACATTGATGGCGCCAGTGAGAAAATGGGTGCCGGGCTAGGTACCAAGGTACGGACGGTCCAAGCACCACTCCAAGAAAGCATTGATGCAGCAGGGGTGGTCGTTGCCGACAGGGGATACACTGCTGTCGGAGCCAAGACAGTATGCACCGGAGTAGACATCGGTACCGAGCTCTCCGGGATCTGGGTAGAGGCTGGAGGAGGATAAATAGGGGAAGATGTAGTAAAAGATTCTGAGCTAAGAGGAACGAAAGGTTTAGCTGGAATGGGCAATCCCCTAGCTGTCAGAAGCTGGTCCACAACCCGCACTAGGTCTAATTCAGAAAAACTCCTAGTGGATCTAAAGGAGGCTGCTGAAGGAGAATCAGGTCTTTCTAGAAAGGGGCTAAACCTCTGCTGCAAAAAAGGGTCGTAAGTTAGAGAGTATCTTGTACTTGGCAGGTATTTGGGTTTTGGAGCTGATGGAGCTGAAGAAACTGTCGGCAGCATGGCCAGGAATGGTGCCGAAGCATGTGCAGTCATTGGAGCCGATGTGGGACCCAAGGACTACACCCAAGTCAGTAGTGCCGAGGTTAGAACTGAAATAGGAGTGAATATCATGGATGGCACCGAGGAAGAAGACACAGAGCCTGCTGCGGAAGAGGTCTATGCCGAGGGTGCTGGCGAATCATGGAGCCGACTCTGTTCTGTAACTGACGGAGATGCAGGAACTGAGTGACTCCGTTTTTCCTTATGTTTTTTGGTCTTTGGAGGGGGTGAGGCCTCCGAAAAAGGTGTCTTGAGTAAACCTTTTAAAATAAGTTTATTTTTACGTTCTGCTAGTGTCCGATTACTAAAACTAGCACAAATGTCACAGTCAGCTTTAATGTGATCCACGCCCAAACAGTAGGCACAATGAGCATGTGTATCCGAGTTAGGCATCTTACATCCACACTTGTCACACTGTTTAAATCCCATCTTAGCTTTGTCTGACATAGTAAGGCAACAAGGCTATCCTATATAAAAAAAAAAAAAAAAATTAAGGAAGAGAAAAGGGAGAGAATACCAATAATATTTAAAAAAAATACCACTAGTAGTAAGGAAGGGCCTGTCAAAGACAGGAGAGAAGGGACAGTACCAATAAAGGTAAAAATTAAATTACCAAGGTAAAGGGTAGGAAATAGGATTAGGTTATAGGTGACAGTGAGAAAAGGCTAACTTGACTGAAAATTAAACAATTTTGAAGAGAAACTGTCCTAAAATTAACAATTTTCTACTTAGCTTTGAGAGAAATGCTAGCACGTCTGACTAGGAACGTGCAAACAAGATATGGAGTAACTAGGAGAGGGGCATTATTGATAGGTCTTAGCTGAGAGTTTTTGGCTTGCATGAGCTTGGAAACGGCCGTATCGGTTCCGAGGATGGAACCGAGGTTCTGTTTGTAATGAATGAACAAAGATTTACAACATCAGATGGCATTTTTCAGTTATTTATGCAGTCATTATGGGAACACCCAGCAGTGTGCTGAACTATTAGTAAATGGAACTCGCTTTACTAGCAAATTTGCTGACTGATAAAATTAGCTCTAATTTCACTTCCAGTTACTCCCCAGGAAATGCCATCTACTATTTTTCCCCCTGCTGTCACTAACGACCATATTCTCACTGCACTCTAAAAAGCTAAAACACTCCATCAAGGGGTCCTTATAATATCTCCGGTTGCCTTCTAAACAGCTTGAAACATGACCTGTCAAGATCACTAACATCCATATTTAGTCAGTCACAGTGTATAGACAGACTTTGCCACTAGGGAATGGAGGACTGCAGCAGTTAGCCTGCTACACAAAGGGGGAACCATCATGCTATTTTGAGCTGTTTCTGTTCTTTGGGGAGTGGGGGCTGAAAATGGTCTTTATTTATTTAAATTGGGGGTCTTTTTGATATGTATATTTTGCTTTGTACTTTACTGAAATTGCTGTGACTGCGGTGGTGGTGCTGCGGTAGCATTGTCGCCTCACAGTAAGACGTTGTCTTGTTCGATTCTCAGCTAGAGCGTCTTCTCTGTGGAGACATGCGTGAATGGGCGTACCTTCGTTGAAGTTTGTGCGTCAGGGCCGACAACTCGGCACGTAAAAATCCACTGCCAATCATTAGCGGACCGGAGTTCCACTGTGGCGACCCCTAACTGGGAAAAGCCGAAAGACACAACAACTTTACTGAAATTGCTGTCATATTTTCCATAGTGCAGTACTAAGTAAACTATCCTTGAAGAAATAGACTTCAGTTTGGCTATTTAGAGGGAATATTGCGGGATTTGCTCTTTTTTTTACTGCATTGACTGCACAACCAGTACTTGGTATTGCTCTGGCTAGTTTTTTGCCCCTTGACTTAATGGAAGCAAATATGGTACCTCCCCCCACCATTTTCCCTGAGTGCATCATAAAAAAGATTCAAACATATGCCTCAGCCTACTGTTTGTGACTCCGCAGTAGCCTATGCTTTGGGTAGGCTGTTGGACCACTCACTTTTTGTTACCTCCAGATCCCCTGGTGTTATCATAGTATCACTACTGTGCATGACACGAGGGTCAGATAAATCCTCCGGGGCTATACCATCGCCTGCTTCAGCTATGGGAGAACGAACCCTTTAGGTGCAGGAGAAGTCAGGGGTGCAGAGTCCATTGCCAGTGTTGATGCATCTCCCTCTGGGATTTTCCCATTAGTGTAGTGCAAGCTAAGAAGTGACTGTGGTGGGGCAGCAGTCTGTGCCTGGTTTTCCACCTTAGAGTGTGGTGCAGTCCTGACAATTGGTATAGTCCCAGCGTCCCAGTCGCCCGAATACCAGAGAGTATAGGGACGCGCGTCATGGCGCTTTTAGACTGACGCTGGATCAATGCGTCAGACTATGCGCATGACCCCATCATTTTTCTCAGTCTTTTTTGCCGCATGGTCCGATTTGCAGAATTTTTTTTTGTGCAGGTTAGCGGCGAGATTTTCTTTTCGAAGTTTCAGACCAGACCGAGAACAGTTGGCGATGTCAGAAAAAAGTGAATAACTGTATTTCTTGTGGGAAGCAGACCGCGCAGGATTATCATACATTTTGTGTATACCTTGTTTGCCAGAGGTTTTACCAGGAGTCTCTATGTCTCAGGCAGCAGATTTACTACTGTTACAGGTGCCCCTCTCTCGTAGGGCCAGGGTGAGGGGGGGGGGCAGGTAACTGTTCTTCCCTTCTCTCTTCCCTGCAGTTAGGGGGCCTCCTTCTGTTGCCAAAGCTTCTTTTTAGAAGGCCAGGTTTCTTTTCTGGGCTGGGGGGGCTTCTCCCCTGTGAGGCTCTGTGCCTAGAAATATATGCTTAAAATGGCAGAAGATTTGATTACTCTGATTAGAGGTTCTATGCCCCACTGATATAAGGGCTAGGGTGGAACAGGGAGTTTGATAGTTTTTGTTTTGTTTGTTTGCCCCCAGCATAGGCCCTTAGCTATTCCCTCTGTGTGTTGCATGTGGTGGAGTGTTTTTTTGAGGCTTCTTCTGAACCCTCTCTGATTCTGCTCCTGTTAAGCCCCTGATAGGTATGGGTGTTAAAGCTTCTGTGGTTAAAAATCCTGTACCCCTCTGAAAAAGGCAAGGGCTTTGGATAGGTGGGGGGGTAAGAAAGTATATACTTCTTCCTCTAGCCATGAGAGCGAATTTTCAATTTCATCATATGCTGAAATATCAGAATTATCTCCTTCACAATTGAAATCTAAGGTGGATGCTTTTGGGTATTGGTGTGAGTGTAAGAATTGCTGGATTTGGTTCATGTGTCTGAACAAAGTAAGGTAAGCATTCTTTGGTGTGTTTTTTTGATGCTGTTCAGGCCTCCTGCGAGGGTGGCTTTCGCAGACATTCATGGTTGAAGGATCAGAATTTAGCTGAGCATGTTATTTTAGCATGTTTGAGTTGGTCCAATACAGTCTGATGTGTTGTTTGGACCGTGTTGTTTTGACCGTGGAAGCAGTTTTAAAGAAAATGGAGGACAAAGCTAAGTCTATGCAGACTGTTAAGATTTTTTGCAGGTGCAGCCCCGTTTAGTAGAAGATTGGCCTGCTAAGGGTGGACATATCCCTGCTTATGGTTAGGCCTAGATCAGACAGTTCACCTGCTCAGACTTCTGTGGTGAGGGCAGGTCCAGTCCTTTCGTAGCAGAACCAATGACCTCTTTTCAGCTGCCAGTGGAGGACTCTCCTGGCAGCTCCTTTGGGAAGAAGATGTCTCTTTTTCAAAGAAAGGATTTGGGATTTAATTACAGATGACAGATGGATATATCATTCACATCATACAGATATTTTTTTTTCACAACACCCCTTTCCCTTTCAACCAGATGTTCCTCTCCCACAAGAAAAAAAGAGAGGCACAAGCTTTCTTCTCAGTTACTCCAGATAGGGCTATTCAGCAGTCCTGTGTCAGAAAGGGGCTTGGTTTATTTTCGCCTGTCCTAGTACCTAAAGTCCAGTCTAGTACCCTCTCAAGACATGTGCTTTCTGGGTGTGAGACTGAATTGATGGCCTTTTAACCCCGGACAAACAAAGAGTCTGTCACTTTTACTTCCATCAACTATCTCATCAGTCGTGCTGACTGCAAGGACAGTCTTCAAGCATTAGGGTTCATGGCATCTTGTATTCTGGTGCTTCCCAATGCCAAAAACTGCATGAGAGGAAGCTGAATGGTATCTATTTGGACACTGTCATTCAAATAATACCTTTTGCCTTCAAGGAATTCTTGTGTGGGCTCAGGAATGTCACCTAAACAAAGGATCTCTGTGACCCGCCGCTCATCTAAATGGAAAGTGGATACAAGACAAGTGGCCTGCCAGACTACAGCATCTACATATCAACATGAAGGGAGATGTGAGTAGTTTGCATTGATGGAGTTCAAGAGTTTAGTTCTTCTTCCAGGGCAGGTGTGTTGATTCTGACAGACAACACAACTGTCATGTAATAACATCAACAAGCAAGGGGAACACATTCTTATCCTCTAGGCAAGCAATGAAGGTTTCTGCCAGGAGCACAGAACTCCCTAGCAGATGTATTAAGCAGACAAATGGATCCCCCCCCAGTGGAAACTGGATCTTCATGTATTTCAGAAATTGACGGGGAACCAGACATAGATCTGTTCGCTTTCTCCACTAAACCCACAGCTGCCCAAGTATTGCACAAAGGGGGTTCATCATCACAAAGTGGAAGTGGGATCTGTCTGTCTTTCAGTTGGAAAAAACCTCACTTCTTTTTCCCCACCTCCTCTTCTTCTTACAAATTAGGTATTAGGTCAGACAGGACAGGACAGGGGAAGGATTGATAGCTCCAGATTGGCCCTCGGCACAACACTGACTACCCACTTCTAAGGAGTCTTGTGATGGCCTTTACCTCTGATTCCTCCCTCTATCTCTGATCTGATCTTCATGCTCTCATCTCATCAATCATCTCATCAATTCTCTATCTCTCACAGCTTGGCATTCTCTGTGCTGGCATTGGTAGGTCTCAGGCTTGTGAGTTTGGTTTTAGTTTACTAGAGCTAGGTGAAGAGGCCTAGCCTAGTGAGAGGAGAGTGTCAAAGAAGAGATTTTTTTTATTTTGAGATTTTTGAGGTTTTTGGAGAATTTGGAGATTTTTATTTGGAATTTTTAATTGGAATTCTTATATCTTTATCTTATTGGATTATTTCACAATTTGTCTTTCAGCTCAGCAGCAATGTCAGCTCCTGTTGTTCATTCAGTTTCTGTTTATCCTTCACCTTTGTTTTTTTTTGAGCCTTTGTTCAAGCAGTTTGAAGAATCAAGCAGAGATCCGATCTAGCTCTACAACCTTTTGAGCCTGTCTCTACTTTACACTCTATGAAACTTACTTTTGAGCCTGCTGCTACCTGTGAATACTGCTGACTGCTGAACTGAAATATTTGTCATGGAAGACTGCTTTGCGCCTTCTGTGCAGTAGGCTTCTGAGGGTGCAGGCCTGCATTTTTTGCCTTTATGCATGGACAGGGATTTTTTCTTATAATCCTTACGTTCTAATGCCTCTTTTACTGTTAATTCTTCCTTTCTAAAGTAAGGTGCTACCAAACTATTTAACTGCAAACGTTTTTTGCAGAAAAAGATTTTTGTTTCTTTTGCTTTAAGTTCACAGGGCAAGCTGTGTCAAAAACAACTATTTCTGATAGGATTGGCTTTTGCTGCATTGCATTTTGTTATTCCCATCATGGCAAAGTCCAGCTGGGATGGCTCCTCATTCCACTAGGGCTACTGCCACTTCAACATCATTCTGGGGGGGGCAACTAAGGATATTCTGGAGGCTCAGCAGAGTTCAGTAGTGCATACTCTCTCTAGGCATTATCTACTGCCTATACTACTAGGCTAGAGCTGGTTTTGCCACAGCTGTTTTACATGGCATGTTGTCAGCTCCTGCTACTTTTTTCTTTTATTGCCTCCCTCTCTGCCTTTGCTTTGGGGACATTACCAGGAGGTCAGGACTGCAGAAGGGGAAGGAAGCTGAAGGAAGTTTTGTACCTACCCATAAATGTAGAATGTTCCTTCTTTCTGATTTTCTCCAATTTGCCCTCCTCCTTCCTCCCTCTTGTTGTTTGGGTGGTGTGGTGGTGAGCTTACATGCTTATATTTTTGTATATATTACTATATATATTGTTTTTGTTTTTGGTGCAGGTTGTTTTTGGGTTTTGGGTTTTTTCTTTCATCTGGGGCGTCAGGACTGCAGCAAGGGAATCCTCGAACATCTACATTTATGGTAGGTACAAAACTGTACTTTATGGCTAGATCCTTTGTTCAAGTAGTTGATGACTGGGTGAATACCCAGGTTATGAGTAATGCTAGCACTTATACCACTGGTCATTTTTCTAAGGATCTTGATTTTGCATGTGATTCTTCCATTGATGAACTGGTGCAGGAATCGAAGCAATTGTTTTCTTTTTCCCAAATGTTGGTTAAATTTAGGGATGTATTCTTTGGTGGTAACCACTTGTTGCCCCCAAGATTAGCAGGATTTATCATCCTTTGAAGGATGAGGATTTGGACTTGGAGACCTTTCCTCCATAGATCTCAGCAGTGGAGGATGTTCCTAGGAAAGCTTGTAATTCTCCTCTTCTTATTGAAGCTCTGCTTAAAAAGGTTTAAGAAATTCAGTTTGTTTGTTTGTGGAACCCACTTCTGTATCGCCAGTGACCTTGGCCAAAAAGAAGACCATGTCATCTTCAAACCCAGTCTGTCAAGATAAACTAGGCAAGTGGCTAAAATCTAAGGGGAAGAAAGTGGCTCAGTCCAGCACAGTAAAGTGTTTACCTGTCAGTATTTTATGGGGAAGTGTGTGTGGAGATGTATGTATAGCTTAAACAAGTTTATTGCATTAACTGCTGAGTAAAAGGTCTATGTCAAGGATATAGTTTCCATTGTTTCTCAGGTGTCAAAACATGATTTAAAAAGGCTTTGGAGAGAGGAGCTGATACTGTTTCTAGAAATACAGTATTGGCAGTGGTGATAAGGAGGTATGCTTGGTTGCTTAGGTAGATTTTTTTCTGATGAGTTAAAATATGAGGTTATGAATGTTACTCTTGATTCTGATTGTGTGTTTAGTACAGCAGCTAATCAAGACAATAAAAGAAACTGGCAGGATGAGAGCTCCACCAAGCTTAACAAAATGGGTTCCTTTCCTAAAAGGATAATTCCACTTCCAACTTATGACTGTGTTGAGGGCCGACACCTGTCTTTCTCAAGTCCCCTAGTCTGGGGAGGTGGTTCTCCTTCATCCACTGGACCAGACTTTATTATTCCCACCTCTTCTCCAGCAAGTGCTGGACTTATTGGTCATAGAACCAGACCTTCCTTCAGAAAGAATGAGTGGTTGTTACTCCAGAATCTCCCCCCTGGTTTCCCAAAAAAGAGCTGTCGAGGAGACCGGTGGTGGACCTTTCCTTTCTGAATATGTTTGTCAAGGTTCCCATGTTCGAGATGCTCAGTATGTAGATAGTACATCCTGTTACCACTGCTTCATGGTGACCCTGGACTTTAAGGATTATATCATCACATTTCTCTTGCTCAATGGTTCAGGAAGTATGTGAGCTTTGTTGTGTCTGGTTCACGCTATCAGTTTCCTGTATTGCCGATGTTCATCTTGTTACCCTGCTGCAGTCATCACACTTGGGTTATTCTGTCGTCAGGCGGTCCCGCAGTCTGCCTGAATTCCAAAGTCTTGGTCCGGCGTCGGTTGCTGTCACTTCTTCCCTGACGACAGAGTGCCAGGGGTATATATAGGCATCTGACGCCATTTTCTTCAGTCTTTCTTGCTGCACGGTGCCCGAAGCCGAAGCAGTTCACAAGTGCCGGTCGGCCGACACCTGAGATTTTCGAATCGAATTTCAGTCCGAAGTCTTCAAAGCTAAGTACCCCATTGGGGAACCTTTTCTTGCCTCAGTCCGATGTCAGAAAAAGTTAACAATTGTGTTTCTTGTGGGAAGCAAATACCTCATAAGGACTTCATTCTTATTGTATACCTTGCCTAGGCCCAGACCACGACGTCACTGGTTGTCGGTTTTGTGCTAGGTTCAATAAGCGAACTATAAAGCGACGCTTTGATTTCACACGACACTACTTCGGTAGGAAATTTAATTACACTATGCCGTCGGAGCAACCGACTACCGGCGTGGATAAAAAACACAAAGATAAAGACTGGCAGCCTAGATCCAAGCCAGACTCCGAGGCCTCGGCTGGGCTGATCGCCGGTTTCCCGGTTTTCGGTGAGGCGCCTACGCAGCCCCTGGCGACCGCAGAATTGGAACCCTAGAACGCTTTGGATTCTCAAGCAGAGATTTCTAGGCTGATGCAGCCATTTTCTTTAGGCCCTACCGACGACATTGCAGAAGGAGAATCCGGTGCTGTGGAAACACCTTCGGTTTCAGAAGGTGTCTTCAGACAGACTACTCTCTCCATAAAATCTTATGCTAAGCTTAAGACTCCTCTAAAACCAAAAAAGACTGCACATCAGTCTCCAGTTCAAGGCCCCATGCCTAAGAAACATGCTTAAAATGGCTGAAGATATGATTTCTTTAATCAGGGGTTCCCAACCCCCCCCCCCGACAAAAGGCCTAGACAAGAGGAGGATTATGCCTCCTCTGATCAAGTGTCTATTTCCTCAGGCTCCTCTGAGGAACGGGATTACTCCTTTCCCCCTTATGAAGATTCTGATGCTGAAGATTCCATTCCCTCAGCTTCTCTCCCTGAAGACTATTCCTTTGGGGAAACCTTACACACCATGAGGGAACATTTCCACTGGGAAGGTCAGGACTAAGACTCAAAGAAAAGGCTCCAAGAGTTTCTTTTACTCCCCCAGCACAGACCACTTGCTATCTCTCCAGTTTTAGACATTGTGGATGATGTTTACTTAGAATCTAGTCTATATCCAGATTCTCTGCCTCCTGCTCCAGCCAAACCAGATAGATATTATAAATTATTTTACAAAAAGCCCTGTGTCTGACCCAGAGACAATCTCCCAGGGTCCCAAAGGGGCTAAGGCTTCTATGGCTAAAAATCCTGTACCCTCTGTAAGGGACTCCAGAGCACTAGATAGGTGGAGGAAGAAGGTTTACACTTCAGCTACTCTAGCTATGAGAGCACTAAATTGTCAACTTCACATGCTTAAATACCAACAATTCCTAATGTCTCAAATAAAACAAAAGATGAACACGCACCCTCAACAGTCTGAATTCAAGGAAATGCAGGATCTGTTGCATGCAGCTGAACAGGTGGGCAAACATACTTTACAATGTGGATTTGATTCCTTGGAAGCTTCCTGTAGAGCAGCTGTTACTGGGTCTGTTATACGTAGGCATGCTTGGTTAAAGGAAAAAACTCTGCCTGATCATGTTAAAGCAAAGGTACAAGATGCACCCTTACAGCAGGATGTCTTATTTGGGGTTAAAACAGAAGAGGTTTTAAAGAAAATGGAGGATAAGGCAAAATCTATGCAGACAGTCAAAGATTTCTTTCAGGTACAACCCCCACGCTTCAGCAGAAATTGGCCAACAAAAAATTGGTCCTTTCCAGCTTCTGACAGACCACAGAGGGGTAAATACAGGCACCCAAGGGACAGAGGACATGTACAAATCCCTTACAAACCTCGCCAATGGGGCACTGCAACACAGAAGGGAGGAGAAGACAGGTCCCAAACTACTAGAAGGCAAACACAATGACTTAAACCTCAAACTGCCGAGCAAAACTCTCGTGGCAGCTCCCTTGGGAGGAAAATTAGCACTTTTTACAGACAACTGGCGCATCATCACAAAGGACAAATGGGTCCTTGACATTATCTCACAAGGATACAGATTCCATTTCCACACCTTGCCAAGGATAAAAGGAATGCCAAACCTGCCACAAAATCAATGGGCAGAGGCACAAAAACAAATTACAGCTCTCATGGACATGAGAGCCATTCATCTGGTACCTACACAGGAACAAGGCCAAGGATTTTACTCAAGGCTCTTTCTAGTCCCCAGAAAGGACGACGCTTGGAGACCCATTCTGGACCTTTCAATTCTAAACACCTTCTTGCAAGTACCCAAATTCAAGATGCTTACACTACAGCAGCTTTTTCCCATGTTGGGCAAGAAAGCTTGGCTAGTAACGTTGGACCTCAAGGAGGCATACCTGCATGTCAGTATCAGACAAAATTGCAGAAGATACCTCCATTTCATTGCAGGTTCAACCCATTACCAATTCTCTGCACTGCCCTTTGGCTTATCTACTGCACCCAGGGTCTTCACAAAATGTCTGGCACCAGTAATTGCATACTGCAGACAGAGGAATTCAAATATACTCATACCCGGACTGCCTCATCCAAGCAAAAAGCAAGGACATTCTCTTACAACATCTGGCTTTTGTAAAACACCTTCTAAGTTGCCTAGGGTACACAGTAAATGAAAAGAAATCAAAACTAGTGCCCTCACAAAATATGACATTCCTGGGTGCCAGCTTCAATACAACAGCCCAGATGACTTATCTGACGCTAGACAAACAACTACAACTAACTCAATACTTCAAAACAATGGCAACAAAGACCCAACTCCTTGCAAGAAAAAATCTGCAGGCCTTGGGCTTCATGGCATCTTGCATACTACTAATACCATTTGCAAAACTGCATATGAGGAAACAATGGTACCTAAAAAGCGTATGGACTCCACACAGCCACAGCTTGGAAACAATGATACCTCTCATTTCCTGCCTTCAACAGGAGTTTCTATGGTGGTCACAGGCATGTCACCTCAACAAGGGTCAGCCTTTCACCTTACCCCCAGCCAGGCAAACTATGACAACAGATGCATCGGACTATGCCTGGGGGGCACACATGGCAGGACGGTGCGTTCAAGCATATGGACTGCAGATCAAAGGAATCTGTACATCAATCAAAAAGAAATGCTAGCTGTACAGAATGTCCTGACAGCCTTCAAGGACCTCTTACATCCAAGACAGCTTATAATAAGGACAGACAACACCACAGTAATGTGGTACATAGACAAACAAGGGGGTACACACTCCTACCCTCTATGCAGGCAAGCAATGACCTTGTGGAACACAGCACTGGCTTACCAAGTTCAATTACAAGCTCAATTCCTGCCAGGAAAAAAGAACACATTGGCAGACGACCTAAGCAGAAACATCATGGATCCCCATGAGTGGAAACTGGATACACAAGTATTTACAATGATAACTCAAAAATGGGGGCGCCCAGACATAGACCTGTTTGCCAACCCCCCAAAACTATCAGCTATCAAAATTTTGCACAAGGACATTTCACCATCAAGCTTGGAAAGTGGACACACTCTCATTCAGTTGGAAAATGCTGACAGTATATGCCTTTCCTCCATTGCCCCTTCTCACAAAGGTGCTGCTGAAAGTCAGGATGGGAGAGATCCCGAATGATACTCATTGCCCCAGACTGGCCACGCCAGCACTGGTACCCACTATTAAGGAACATGGCCCAGGGCCCACCATGGATTTTACCACAAATTCCTCATCTGCTCACACAGCAAGGCAGTCAGATGCTACATAGCCAGCTCAAAACCTTAAATTTGGCTGCATGGCAAATCACCTAAGCAACCAGCCAGCTCCTCTTTCACAGCTGTTATGGGTGTTATTCTGGAGGCCAGGAGGCCCAGCACCAGGAAAGCCTACTCAGACAAATGGAAAAGATTTTGCACCTGGAACCAAGATAAAGGCCAAAATACCCTTCAGCCGGACATACCTCAGATTCTACAATATTTAACTGAGATGTTACACAAAGGACTTTCTTTTTCATCTATTAAAATCCACGCCTCAGCCATTTCAGCTCACTACACCACAGATCCTCCCTTATTTTCACATCCACTTCTAAGGCATTATCTCAGAGGGGCCAAAAACTTTAGGCCTCCCAGGAGAGCGCCTACACCAACTTGGGACCTCAATTTTGTTCTGGAAAAGCTTACGCTACCACCTTTTGAGCCAGCTTTCTCAGCTGACTTAAAGTTTATGTCATGGAAGACTGCCCTGCTGCTAGCAATTACTTCCTCATTTTTCATCAAGACAGAGCTTCTCTACGAACTAACCCCTCCTTTATGCCAAAGGAGGTATCCAGTGTGGCTCTAAATCAAACCATCCATTTACCCACCTTCTTTTCAAATCCACAGAACAAAGGAGAAAGACTCCTGCATTCTTTGGACAGTCGCAGGCAACTACGTTACTACTTGGATAAAACTAAGGTTTTCAGAAAATCTGACCAGCTTTTTGTATCCTATGCTACAGCATCTCAAGGAAAGGCTATCTCAAAACAGACCATTTCCAAATGGATAGGACATTGCATACGTTTTTGCTACACCCATCATGGAAAACCAGTCCCTGCTAGCATAAGGCCCCACTCTACCAGGGCAGCAGCTACATCTACAGCCTTCCTCGGGGGTGCCAACCAAGGATATTCTGGAAGCTGCAATTTGGAGCTCAGTACACACCTTCGCCAAACACTATCAATTACCACTTTACTCTAAGACTAGAGCTGGCTTCGCCACTGCAGTTTTGCAGGGCCTTCTAGCCTCCTCTAACCCTGTTTGACTCCACCTCTCATCCTTAGCTTTGGGATTCTACCCAAGTGTGATGACTGCAGCAGGGTAACACGATGAACATAGTACAGTTTTGTACCTACCATAAATGTAGATGTTCGAGTGTATACCCTGCTGCAGTCCAGGTTACCCTCCCTCCATCTCCTCTGACCTAACTAAAACCTTTCAATACCTTAATATCTGATACAACCTTTGTGGTGTATTTGCTTATAGCTGGAGGGATGTTTTGTCTGTGCTAAACTTTTATTATTGGTACTACCTACTGACCACCTTTTGGGGGTCACCTGACATCTGGGGCAAGAAAACTGAAGAAAATGGCATTGGATGCCTCTTATATACCCCTGGCGCACTGACGTCAGGGAAGAAGCGACAGCAACCGACGCTGGACCAAGACTTTGGAATTCAGGCCGACTGTGGGACCGCCTGACGACAGGATAACCCAAGTGTGATGACTGCAGCAGGGTATACACTCGAACATCTACATTTATGGTAGGTACAAAACTGTACTTTTTGGCTATACCATGCACCTTGAGTGTTTACCAAAATGCAGTGGACCACTGTTGGACATTGGGCATTTTTCCATACATGGATGATTTATTGATTTGTGTAGTCTGTGTTCAGGGGGTATGGAATCGCTAGAGAAGGTGACGGCCCTACTCTCCCATGTAAGGTTCAAGATGAAACTTCCAAAGTCTTGTCTTACGCCTTCGCTGAGACTTGTCTTTCTGGGGTGCTTAATTGACTCCAGCAAATTAATGTCCTTTCTGCCTGAAGACAATATACTGTCTTAACACATGGTGTTTCCAGAATTCTCCCAAGAGGATTGTCATCTCAGCAAGGGAATTCCTAAAAATTATTGGACTGATGGCATCCTTTTTTCTCACGATACCATTGGTCTGTGTTCACATGAGAAAGAGCCAATGAAATGTACAAAGTTGTTAGACTCAGCACCTTCTTTCCCTGGTATCCCTGTTTTCAGTGCGACCCTTCATTAGGTGACGGTACATTGGTGGAGAAGACAGTTGTGTGTCGATCTGGGATTTCCTTTCTCACCTTCTATGCCAGTGCAGTCTGTCCAGAAGGATTTGTCCATCTTCACTTGGGGAGCTGAGTTAATAGAGACGCAAGTGTTAGACACTTGGTGGCCCAAGAACACAAAGAAATGCATCCATATCATGGAGAATTTGGTGGTGATTCACACCTTGAAGGTCATTCACACCTATGGACTCCAGGTCTTCTTCAGATGGTTATGGATACCACCATGGTGATGTGGGTATCTAACTAGACAAGGGAGTACGAGGTTTTACCCTTTGTGCTGCTTGGCAATGATTTCCTGGGAGCTGGCCTCTCAGTATTCTCCAACTCTTGAGGCATCAAGCATCCCATCAGAGCAGGACATTGTGGGTCAGACTAAGTAAATCCTAATCAGACCTGCAAAAATGGAAGCTCAAGTCAGTAATTCCAGGAACTCATCCAAATGTGGGAAACGCCACAAATAGTTTTGTTTGCTTCCTTTCAAAAAAATGCTTGAGAAATTCTGTTCCAGATATCCTTGCAACCATGCTTGGAGGACAGACTCATTCTCATTCTCTTTGACAGAATTGTTCCTGTATGTGTTTTCACCCTTTAAACTGATTCAAAAGGCACTTCTGAAGGTTCAGAGTGAAATGCCAAAGATATTTGTGGTGACCCCCTTTTGGCCCAGGCAATCTTGGGTCTCCCTTTTAATGGTATTGGCCAAGAACAATTACCACAGACTTCCTCACACTCTGGTTTTGTTCACACAGTCTCTGAGGCAATTGGTGCACCGTGATTTGGAGAAACTTCATTTGACAGCCAGGATGATTCAGTCTTGACTCCATTTAGACACTTGTTTCATGAGAATGTGCACAGGTGTAAAGGAGGCCAGAAAACCTGCTGTTAGCAAGTCTTATGTTTACAAATGAATGAGGTTTATTATGTGGTGCCTGAATGGAAACAAGAGAGTCCATTGAGGTTAATATCCCCCTGTTCTTGAAATATTTGTGCAAGTTACTTCAGGATGGCTTATTGTATGTGTCCATTAAGATGCATTTAGCGGTCATCTCTGCTTGTCCTTCTATGGATCTCCCTCCTCCTCCTTCTTTTTCTTCTCTTTTGGTAAGACAGATCAAAAAAGGAGTATTGCATATGTGACACCCTCGCAAACAAATTCGTCCTTGGTGTGATCTCAAGTATGTTCTTAAAAATGAACCTCACTACCTTTTGAAACAGCAGCTTACGCTGATCTCAAGTTCTTAATGTGGGAAACTGTTATACCTGACATCTACAAGGTAGGTGAGTTTCTCAGCTGCAAGCTTTCATGGATGGACAGCCTTACCTGATTTTCCATAGGGTTTGGGTTACTCACAGGTCCTTCTTTGATAAAAGTGGTTTTAGAATTCACTCAGTCAGTCTTTTAATCCCCATGTTCTTTCCAGAACTTAAGATTAAGGAGAGAGGATA
Source organism: Protopterus annectens (assembly GCF_019279795.1). Taxonomy (NCBI): domain Eukaryota; kingdom Metazoa; phylum Chordata; order Ceratodontiformes; family Protopteridae; genus Protopterus; species Protopterus annectens. The sequence goes on from NC_056728.1 coordinate 217,472,532, forward strand.
CTTCATACCTTGGATGTGCCTCAGCAGCTCAGGCACAACCTTGACAGAACAAGCCCTTTAGGAAGACTGAAAGGCTTTTGATTTCCTTCTCTGGGGCAAAGAAAGGTCATCCTGTCCCCAAGCAATCTATTGCATCTTGATTATCCTCCGTTATTGTTTTTTGTTACACCCACCATGGTGAGGTGAATTCAGGCAAGGTAAAGGAACATTTCACCAGATCCTTTTTCTCTTCAGTGACTTATTGGAAAGGAATAGACTCTATAAGTATTCTAGAGGCAGCAAGTTGGTCTTCTTTCTATACCTTTTCAGTCCAGTCCTGGAGTAAATTTTCTGTTTCCCATCCATAGCTCTCAACCGTCCAGCTCCAAAATGATGAACACTAGCCCACATAATGTGGAACAAATGGACAAAATGTGGAACACATTCTAATGGCTTATGATCAACTTCAACTAGGAATGTCATAGGGTGGTTAAAATATGCTGGTTTTAGTTATAAAGAAGATCTTTTAATGAATTAATACAACTCATTTCTATATACCATAGATTTCACTTAACAAATTCCTAACACTGAATGTGTGACAGACCCTTTCAATGTGGAACTTCGAGGAACACGAACTTTTTAAGTCCCCAAATGAGGTACGTTCCTCGAAATGAGGTACACTTGAGAGGTATGTTCCCATCCACAGATTTAAGTTGTGCTTGAATGTGGACAAGGATGAATTTTTTTATGAGGATGGGGGGGGTCTGTTCCTTATTTTCATCTACAGTTCCTGTTGGGACCCAATCTGTGGGTTTAAAGGGCAGTCGTGGTCATACCAGATGATTGGTCTTTTACACCTACAGAAAGACAGTAGGACGAGTTCTGAGCTTTGAGATACTGTCAGAAGGAGGGTAGCAGGGCACTACTACACGTATATTAGTAAGGCAGTGTATTCTACGAATATGTACTGTTACAATGGGTTAACATTTGAAATGTCAGGACCCACTAGAGCGAGTCCCAAAATACAGAGACTGAATAGCTGAAAGAACGGACTTTACATATACTAAGTCCGGGATGCCATTTCTTGGAATATTCATGTCTCTCTCAGGTATGGCGATCTTGGAGTTGTATCTATAAATTCGGGGGGGGGGGTGCAGTGGAGCTTGCCCCTCCTGCAAAAAGAAGTTTTAACTAGAAGAGTGACTTTCAAGATTCTCTTATGTCCTGTGTTCTCTGTCTTTTTTTTTTTTCAACTTTAAGGCACTCTGCATTGTGAGTGCCAACATTTCAGTAGGGAAATGTGACAGTTAAGTAGAAGTTATACAACTGTACTTTTTCCTTCTTTGAACAGTGACAAAGCATAAGGATGATGATTCTGGACCATGCATGTCTTAGTCCTTGAAGACAAAGTATGAATGTAGCTAAGTGTTAAACCAAAGAATTTTCTCTCAGCGGGATTCTGAGTCAAGTTGCAGTTGAGGAATTATAATGAAACAGAACGGTTAGGAAATGGAACTGCACTGCTTTGTATAATTGAACTGGTGGTGTTTTTTTCTGACGTAGTTTGAATTGCACTTGAAATTAACATGAGTATGTTAGCTATCAGTTTAATTGTTCGAGTGTGCTGTTTCTGTTTTACTTTTGAGTAGTAGTAGTCCATTTTGGTTTGATTGTATCTTGCTGACTTGGTCCAGTGAACTCTTGGAAGGAAAACTCATTGATGAGTAGGCAGAGAAGCATTTGTTTCTAATGTCAGTATAACAGTAATGCTAAAAAATGTGCAGTAGGGTACAGTAATGATTGAGTGGATTTTTATGGGCGCATCAGAGTTGTGTTCATGATGACTGCTGCCGACAGTGCACCAATTGAGGATATTCTCTCTGTAGACAAGGAGTTGTTTGTACATGTATTTGTGTCTTTAATTGACTGAACAAAAGATATAGTAAATAGAGCTTCTGTCTATTTTCAAGGGATCTCGCCCATAAAGTCTAGAGTGAAAATGTTGACTTATAATTAGGTAAAAGTAAAAGAATGAACTGCAGCTCAACTGTCAAAAGTTTGCAATTAAAAAAAAAAAAAAAAGTTTGTTGTTCCTATGTACTACCTAAATAGTAGGGGACAATGGATCCCTGCATTCTCATTGTGTAGCCATTCACAGGTTGTAGCAACACTTTGGAGAAAAGAGACTGATTCACACCCAAGTTTGACAGTTGTGTGGACCACCAGATCTCTAATAGGAATAACTTTCTTTGAGCAAGTGTACCGAAACATGCAGTTGTGGTGGAGAAGATGATGTGGCTGACATGGATATGTGGATTACATAGGTTCATAGGTTTATACTAGGCTATCTGCCTTAAGGCATTTATAAGCCTAGCCCAAATTTTTGTGGCTTATACCACCCCTTATATGAAAAAATACTGTGCCCATTAGTTTGTTTGTGCCTCTGTCCAGCAGTGACACATAGATGATTCCCGGGGTAAACCTACGATCTCCCATCCACAAATCAAGATTTCTCTTGAACAGAGCCAGCGAGGTGCTCTGCCTCACATGGACCGGGATTTTATTCCACAGCATAGGGAGTCTCTGAGTGATAAATCTATCCCTCCAGCACGTCCTATTTATATCTGTGCTAAGGTTTAAGTCACTTGCTCTAGTGGTTTTGGTGGATTTGGATTTTTTGAGGTGGAGCATGTCCATTAATTCCGGGTTGGACATGGCCTTGTATGTCAGGCACATGTCACCTCTGAGCAGACGGTATGCGACTGAATAGAGCTGGAGTTTCTTCAATCTGGCAGCATATGACAGATTTTGGAGTCCCTTTATCCTTTTGGTGAGGAACTTTTGGGGTCTCTCCAATTGCTGCAGATGTCGGGTGAGATACATCCCGAATGGGGCATTGTACTCGATCATTGGTCTGATAAGTGAAGAGTACAGGAGAACAATGGCCTCACTAGATCTGGATGTGAATCCCTTCATGATCAGGTGGGCAATGTAGAAGGTCTTTCTAACCACTTTAGCAACGTGAGTGTCAAAAGAAAGGCCACTGTCAACCTGGGTCTCCAGGTCCCTGATAACCTCTTCTGTGCTTAGTGGATTGCCACCTATATGGCAGCTTGGGGTTACCTTGTTTTTCCCGAAGGGTATGACTATACATTTTTTGGCGCTTAACTTCAGGCCATGGCTCTGGCACCAGCTATCTGTTTCCGTGAGTCCCTTCTGAAGGATATCCGTGTCCGATGCACTTTCCACTATGGCGCCCAGTTTGCAGTCGTCTGCAAACTTTGTCCGCCAAAGTCCTCACATGTTGGCCTGTACTTCTAAGAAGTAGATGCCGAACAATAGGGGGCCAAGGACTGAGCCCTGTGGGACACCACTTGTGACCGGCTTGGAGTCTGACATAGCGCCAGCAACTCTAACCCTGTGGGTTCTGTCCTTAAGCCAGTTTGCAACCCATCTTGTGACATATGGGTTTACATTTAAGCTGGTAAGTTTTTCTACAATACCCGAGTGGGGTATTGTGTCGAAAGCCTTTGCAAGGTCAAGGTAGGCTGTATGGACTGCCTTTCCTCATCAATGGCCTTGGTGACTGTTCCGAAGAAGTCGACCAAGTTCAAAAGGCATGATCTTCCCTTGACGAAGCCAAACTGGGTCGGGTCCAATGTCTGCAAGTCCCCTATATGTTTGTTTATGAGCTCCGTTATGATCCTCTCCATAGCTTTGCAGACTAGACTTGTTAAGCTTATGGGGCAGTAATTACCAGGGTCCGTAGAGGCACCGCCTTTGTGGAGTGGGACCACAGTTGCCGTACGCCACTCCTTGGGCACGTATCCTGTCGTAAGGCTGAGATTAAACAGCTGCCTTATGTGCGGGTTTAATTCCTCATTTAGCTCATGTAGCACACAGCCGGGGACACCATCCGGTCCCATTGATGCTGTGTTTTTAGCTTTAGAGAGAGCAGCTTTCACCTGCGCATTTGAGATGTCTGGGAGGCTACACTCCGCTGGGAATCTTACTCGGGGATAGTTAGCATCATAAGTAAAGAATTTCCTCATTGCCAGGATGCTAGCAAGAATGCAAGCAACCCTCATGGATGTTTAAATGACATCCCCCTATATAGCTGCTTTCCTAGTTGATCCGGGCAGATCCCCACCAGTAGGGAACAGATAGACTCCATTCCTTTTGGGGAAGGCTTAATGGTCATCAGGAAAGGGGATAAAAAACATATAGGAAAAAATGAGAAACAAAGAAAGCTCCACTCAGTTTTGCACATTTTCTTTCTCTCAGTATGTGTAGTCTTAGTGTGACCCCCCCCACACACACACACACACACACACACTCTGCTCATACTGTAGTACCATGTTTGGTGACAGCATGTGTGGTGCAGTTTTAAAACCCACCGTTATACTTCAGGACTCTTCTTGGTGCAACAGGAGTAGTTAACCACTTGTCAACCTCACCCCTTTTATTTCTCAGTTAGCTAAAGCAGAATCAGTATTAAAGGAAACATTTATATTCTTTTACTTCCAAACCTCTTATTAGTTTGTCTGTTTATAGCTTCCTGAAAACCAGTATCATGTCACTATTTTGCATCTCTTGATATTTTCTTTCTTTTTTTTCATCTGTTAGTATTTTCATAGTAATTTATCTCCTTACTCTGTTTCTGCCACCATCTCGAATATTTAGTTACACCATCTTAAACTTGTGTCCTCATTTTTCTTCTCGGTCCCAGTAAACTAGCTGGGCCATCATACCTGCAGTAAATACAGTGCTTTCTTTAATTGCCATCTGTTGCACACCTGACCTCACAATTATCACAGACACATGCCCTCTTTACTAGTCTGCCATTAATGAATTTACCCAGTCATTTATTATCAAACTTTTGAGCATTTTAGGTAGCAACTTAGAAAAGTTTACCAGTATATCATACAAACAGTTTGATAATCTTGTAATTCTCTTTTGCAGTGGTGTATCGATCATGTATACACCATTAAAAATACTTATAAAATTATACCTTTCTGACATCAAATTAATGATATCTGTTGATACCTCAATCTAGGACCCTACTCCATCCTCAAGTCAATTCAGAAAGACAGACAAATGCCAAAAGATAAAACATTAAGATAGGGATTATTATCTTTTATAGCATTAATAATAAATGGACTGTTCTAGAAGCCTGGCTGCTAACAGACTGACTTTATGACTGAATCATTGCTAAAGTACTAGACCTGCCCATCTAACTTCATTCAACAGAGCTATTAGTTGTTTGTGTATAACAGTCCGGTGGTTAGAAAAGGGGGTAGTGCCTTTCTACTTTTCAAGATGAACATCCTCACAGAACTGAGATAAAGACCCATCTATATAGTAGGTGACTAGTGTTTGGTGGTTCAGGTGCTTGTAGGAGCTTTTAGGTTGGAATAGATGTGAGCAGCCACTGCCTGATCACCCATCGTGGGTGTGGGAGGTGGCTGTGCCTCCACACGTGTCACACCTACTGGAAGTACTAGATATTTACTCAGAAGAGTCCAAGTCTGTCAGACTTGCTTTGCCATGTGCAGTTGTAGTGTGATGCCAAAAGGAGGGGAGCTGTGGTGGAGCATCACCACAGGGAAAGGGGGTGCTCCACCAGGAGAGAGAATGTCACCCCTCAGGACCACCAAGGCTGGCCTGTTTTCTACCACCTGACTGTCACTGGAAGTTGCTGAGCTTATGGGGGATTCCCATACAGGAACAAATGGGCTGTAGGCATCTTGCCTGCCTAGAAATTTCCAGCTTGCATGGCCATAGAATGAATGGGATGATTGGGTGCAGGAAGAGGAACCACTGGGCTCAGTACTGCAGAAGTGGAGGGGAAGAAAGACAAACATCACCATAGATATACAAATATGTCATGCAAGGGCAGTTAAAACAGTGTGATACGCTTTCTTCCTTCAAACATGACCTGGATAATTGGATGGTATTCATAAAGTCATCCTGGGTTTGATTGGAATAGTACCCCTAGAAAGAGGAGGTACAGTCTGTAGTAGTAAACAGCAAGGTGTAATGGTTACAGAAGTCAATAGCCTTTTTAATGCTTTTTAATAAAACCGTACACAGTTTAATTTTACTTAAAGGCAACCAGTGCAGTTTTTTAGGGCTAAAAGTAAATGTTTTCTGAAAGCATACAACACTGTCTTACAGATCTGGGAAGGGAACAGAGACGGGAAAAGTCCAGGCAGCAATCAGTGTAAGTGAGAACACAAGTTGTAAAATTTGCTTTAGCATGGGTAACTTCAGTTTTAGATTGGGTAGTACCTTTGAGTGTAAACATTCCATCTGTGTTGTTTATCTTCTTTCATTCGTCACTGATGGGGTTTGGTTCCGAGCCGTCGGGACCGAGTCGGCCTATTACCAAGCTTGCGCCAGCCAAAAAAACTCTCGAGCTAAGTCTCTACCCAGAATGCCCTTCTCCCTGTTGCCTCCGATCTCGTTTGTCGCATAGCCATAAAGCCGCATTTCAGCCAAGCTCTCAACTAAGTAAAATCTTTTTTGATATTTGTGTAAAGGTTTTTGGATATCTTCATATTTTACTAAACCTTTAGTATTTCTAGTGTCTCTTCTTCAATCTAACCATATTTCCTCCACTCTGCCCATTGTTACCGTTGGTAAACTTAAGTACCATTGTTGGTATGGCCTTTTCCCTTACCCTTATGGTATTTTTTCAGTACCATAGCTGGTATTGCTTTCTCTTGCCTAACCTGGTAGCTTTTTATCTCTGTTCAGGTGTTTCCATTTCTTCACGTATACAGTATGTTGTAATATTGGTATTTTCTTGTGATTTCTTGTGCTTTTTTTGACTGAAGTCCTTTCTATTAAAATGGCGGACAAGAAGGGTACCTCTGGCTTTAAGCGTTGTACTTCTTGTAAGGACAAGTTACCTAACTGTGACTTGCATGATGACTGTGTATACTCTTTGGAAGTGGCCCACCTTTGGGTGCAGCCTCCATGCAATATTTGTCAAAGTTTCAACCAACGCCCTCTTATTGAGCGCAAAAATAAACTCATTCTGAAGGGGTTACTCAAGTCTCCCTTCTGAGGCCATTTCTGCGATGGAGGTCTCAACCTCTCCTTCTAAGGACAAAAAGAGATCCCATTCTGTTCCTCCTTCACCATCGGGTGATCAGGGCAAACCTGGGAATTCTAAGGTCCCCAAGTTATTGTCGGAGCATAAATCTGCCTCTTCGGCTCTGCCTTCCTCAACTCCGACCATCTCAAACCTTCAATACCAACGTCTGTATTGGCACAGACTGTGCCTCCGGCACCGATCGTAGATCGTATTACGCCTGTTTCGACTTCGGCACCTGTAGCTACTTCATCTCAGGGCACACCTTCGACTTCGGTTTCCATTTTGGAACCGACCTTTTCGGCTCCGAGTGCCGCTTCGGCACCAAGCGTTGTACTGACCTCACTAGATCTGACCCCTTTGCTTCCAGTCTCGAAACTAGAGACTTCGATGCCAGCAGACATTGCACCACGGGCTCAGTACTCTCTCTCAGTAGACATGTTTCTGGGCCAAGCGTATAGCCCATTTCTTGAATGTCCTGACTCCTCGTCTGAAGTATCCACTAGATCCACCAGGAGCCTTTCGGAACATGACGTGGTGTGCCTTGTTGACCAGCTGTTGGTAGCTAGGGGGATTACATCACTTTTTAATACTCATCCACTTGCTGGACTTGGGTTGCCTTATCCACGGACTCCATCTTACACTCCTCCTTCAACCATCTCAGTTCTGAAGCTTTCTGTTCTGACATACTTCTTGGAACCCATCTTGGCGCCTGTGGTGCACCTCACTCCGGCTCCGAGTGTGTCCCTTTGTCCTTCAGTTCCCGCCGAACCAGTCCTTCCTCAATATGGGGATTGGGGAACAGGTGCATCGGCTCTGGTACGGTGCTGACTTTCTCCTTGGTTCCCTCCTCGATGCTGTTGGCTGCGTAATTGCGATCTTGCTTGAGGCTCCACCCATGGGGGTGGGCCCATTGGAGCGGGGTGTGACCCCGGTTCCCAAGGTTGTCTTTCTCTGTTCTGGGCTCCCATCACTCTTCGAGCGGGCCTGCTTTCCAAGCGATGGAGTGGGCTCTTGCTTATGGTAGCATGCCTACGATGTCGGAATCCCAGTTTTTGCCCCCTGAGCTGCAGCTGTCACAGACCACCCCCCCCAGGACACCGGGCAGAGAAGCTGCAGGACACCCCTGTTCAGGGTACCCACTCTTTTGAGTCCTCAGAGACTCCCACTGAGGAGCCCCTTGAAAGAAGATGTGCAAGCGGAAGCACGTGGACTCGCCTGAGGTGTCCTTAACGTAAGACACTGATTACAGTGATGGTGAGGGGTCATCATGGTCACATCCTGATGATGTTATCCTGGAAATGTTAAAACAGAGAGGTGACTGGAAGCCCGCCAACCCTTCGACTCAGGAGTCCGTGTTCCTGCAGGCTTTTCATGCCTGGCCATCTACCTCTTGGGTGACCCCGCCTGCCGACGAACTCGTCCAGCTTGTCATGCTGTGCACTTGGAAGAACCCTGATTCCATTGAGACGATCCCCCGGAGACCAAATTTCTGTCCCCTTCTGCCTAGAATCCACACTGGTCCAAAGGGGTTACCAGTTGATGCTATATTGGTGGCGGTGGCCACGAAAAAGGACTTTGCTGAGGAAAGTCCCCCTGTTCACCCACCCAACAGGGAGTCCTAGGTGGTGGTCAGACTTGGGAAGTGTGTTTTTGCATCAGGGACCTTTGTTATTTGGTATCTGAATTATTTGGCACATTTTACAAGGCTCCAGAGGGACTTGATTTCTGAACTCTCTGGGACCACTCTCAGGACAGTTGCCTGACGAGGTCAGGGACAAAGTGGCCTCGCAGCTAGCAACCCTGGAATCTATATCCAACTCCTCCATGAGGTTGCTCTCACACGCAACTGAAGGGGGCGGCTAGAGCAAGGGGTTCAGACATTGTTATGAGACGTCATGCCTGGATGCGCATCTGTGACCTTGCAGATCCCATCAAGTCTTCCTTTCTGAATGCTCCCATAGAAGCATCATCCCTCTTTTGCCCCAAAGTGAAGGACACACTAGCCAGGTACGAGCCAGAGAGAAAAGCCCTATCTGCCGTAGACCTTCAATTTTCCAGCCCTCAACGTACCTTCTCCAGTAATCAGAGGAGTGAGAAAATGTGTCTTAAGAAATCTCAGGGTCCTTTCCATGCCACACGTGGTGATGATACTCCCAGAGGCAGAGAGGGTAACAATTCTGGAAGACGCCCCTATAGAGGCAGAGAGGGTCCTCGCAACCAAGGCTCCAGGGACTCTTTTCTCTGGACAGCCTTGTCAGCGCTCCTGAGGGACAGCCCAATTGCTTACCTCTGGAAGCAGTCGAGGGTTGTTTCTCTCTGCAACAAGCTGCCTGGCACTCTATCACCACCGATCGTTGGGTGCAGAATATTATCACCAGAGGTGACACCATTCCCCTTTCTTGTCAACCAAATTTTCCAAGAAAATTTCCCAACGTGACACCCAGTCAAAGGGAAGCAGCAGCTTCAGAGATTATAAAACTGTCTCAAAAGAGAGTCATCCAACCAGTCCCACCAGACCAGCACGGATCCGGATTTTACTCTAGATTCTTTTTGATGCCAAAAAAGACAGGGGACTGAGGACCCATTTTGGATCTCAGCAGCTTAAACAAGTCTGTCACCCAAACCAAATTCTGAGTGGTCACTCTTCAGTCCATCCTTCCCTTTTTAAGAGAAGGTGATTAGATGTGCTCTATAGATCTCCAGGATGCGTATTACCACATCAAGATGGACAAATGCTTCAGGAGTCTGCTTCTGGCTAGGAGCCAGTCATTACCAATTCCATGCCCTGCCATTCGGTCTCTATACAGCCCCCAGAGTGTTCATGAAATGCATGGCAATGGTAACAGCTCACTTGAGACTAAAATGATTCCGGGTGTTTCCATATCTAGACGACTAGCTCCTTACTGCCCCCACCAAGCATCTTCTGTAACTATCCTACAACATACTCTCTCTCTTGCAAAATTGTTGGGAATAATGATACATTGGGAGAAATCAAATCTTATCCCTACACAACAAATAGATTTCATTGGAGCAGTGTTCAATACTCAGTCCTGTCTGGTATCGCTCCCTGTTCACAGACTCCACCGACTGAGGCTTCAAATCTGAGTGATTCTTTCAAAAACATCAGTCCCTGCAAGACAAGTTCTCCAAGCTCTGGGTTCTATGGCTGCGTCAATTCCAATAGTGCCTCTAGTAAAGCTACATATGCAAATTCTGCAATGGCTCCTTCTGTGTCAATGGTTCCCAAACTGTCATCCTGTGGATTACAAGATTCGAATAACCAACTTTTGCAAGCAGGAACTGCTTTGGTGGATGAGGCCAGATGTAGATCTTTGGAGATGACCTTTTCATCCCTCCCAGCCCACAACCATTGTGACCATGGATGATTCCCTGATCAGGTGGTGGGTGGGGCATTTTCAGGGAAAGACTGTCCAAGGCACATGGTCCACCTCAGAGGCCTATCTGCATATCAATGTCCTAGAACTGAGGCTGTGTTGTTAGCATTGCAGGCATTCCATGCGGCTCTCCCCTCTGGGACAATTGCAATTCGGTCAGATAGTATGTCAGTGGTGTGGTACATCAACAAGCAAGGAGGAACCAAGTCCCTACCCCTTTGTCGAGAAGCCACGAGAATCTGACAGTGGGCGATTGCTTCCAACGGCTTTCTGATAGCAACACATATCCTGGGGAGCTCCAACATGATTGCAGACAAACTGAGCAGATGCATCCTCATGCCCCATGAGTGGTCCCTCAACCCCGAGGTGGTGTCTGTAATCTTCAGCCACTGGGGCCAGCCTTGCTGCTATCTTTTCGCTTTTCCATCAAACACCAAGTGCAGCAAGTACTTTGCCCTACTTCCTTTGCAGGGGGAGTCACCGAGGGATGCTGTGATCCACGATTGGCCCACAGAACTTCTCTACGCCTATCCTCCCATTCCTCTGATCCCACAATTTCTAAAGAAAGCTCTTCGGTTGAGATGCAAGGTGATCCTCATTGCCTCATTCTGGCCTCGACAAGTTTGGTTCCCCTTTCTTCGGCCTCACCTAGTATTCCTGCCGTGGATTCTGGACCCTCTACCAGATCTGATCACTCACCCCCAAGGGCTGAGTCACCCGAACCTGTCCACTCTCAAGCTGACAGCTTGGTTTCTCCACTTCCACTAGTCGCCAGGCAGGCTAACCTCTCCTCTCCTGTTTGAGACATCATCCTGGCCTCTCACAAACCATCCACCAGAAGACTATCAGGATAAATGGAAAAGGTTTTCCATTTGGTCCAAGGATAATATGCTAGACCTGTACTCTGCTTCAGTTACTGCAGTGCTTCAATATTTGGCTAAGTTTTTTGATAACGGAGCTTCTGCCTCAACAGTTCGTGTACATCTAGCAACAATTTCCAACTTCCACAATGGTGTAGATGGTACTCCTCTTATTTCATTAGGCCTTTGCAAGGCTTTCCTCAAAGGGACCTCTCATCTCAGGCCCTCCTCACAGACAGCCCGTAGTACCATGGAACCTCACTTTAGTCATCCAGTCTTTGACTCAAAAACCCTTTGAGCTTGCAGTTAAATGTGACCTAAAGTTTTTGTCTTGGAAATCTTTGTTCCTTGTAGCCATTACCTCTGCCAGAAGAGTCTCGGAGCTGCAGGCATTGTGTATCAAGAGGTCCTACCTGGTCTTTCACAAAGACATAGTGTCACTTCGAATGAACCCATCCTTTCTTCCCAAAATGGTTTCTCAATTCTCTATTAACCAGTCCATTGATCTACCAGTGTTCTTTCTGAATTTTGCCAGTAGAGGAGAGTATTGCCTTCACACCTTAGACGTACATAGACAATCAAGGTTTTACCCAGGCAGGACCAAACCTGTCCGTAAATCTGAACAGCTTTTCATCTCCTTCTCGGGACCCAAAATGGGGCAGGCTGTTTCCAAGGTTACATTATCAAAATGGCTAAGGGACTGCGTACATGTCACTTATTCCCTCCATAATTAATCCATGTCAAAAGTTAAAGCCCACTCCACTAGATCTATGGCAACTTCTATAGCATTCCATTCCAGGGCATCCATGGATGACATCTGCACAGCAGCTACTTGGGCTAAGCCTCATATCTTTATCAATCATTACAAATTGGACCTGGTCTCCAGGGGGAGAGCTGCCTTTGGCTCAATGGTACTCAGGAATGTTCTTCCATAAGGGCTGCCCATGGACCTCATGGTAGCTTGGGATTCTGTCTCATCAGTGATGAATGGAAAGAAGATTATCAACATCAGATAAAGAAGTTATGTCTTACCATAATGTTCCATTTGTGTTGTTCATCTTCTTTCATTCATCACTTCCCACCCTCCTCCCTCCAAAGGCTATGGGGGGATGCTTTGGGTCTAAGTGGTGTACTAGGATACTTGCATAGAAGTGGCCTCGGCTTCACTTCCTTTCTTAGCAAACTCGATCTGAGATAACGGAGAGAAGGGCATTCTGGGTAGAGACATAGCTCAAGAGTGTTTTTTGGCTGGCATGAGCTTGGTAATAGGCCGACTCGGTTCCGAGGGATCGGAACCGAACCCCATCAGTGATGAATGAAAGAAGATGAACAACACAGATGGAATGTTATGGTAAGACATAACTTCTTTATTTTGGGGCAGTTATCCCTATCTGATGGGTTAAACTTCATTTGTTGAAAATTTTATATAATTTTTTTTTAATTTGTCCTAACTTAATAGGGAATGAAGGGGTCTGAAATGTATTTTTTTTTTTGTTTGAGAGTTTTCATTAAAATAGAAAGTCTTGAAAATGGACCCATGTTGAAATGGAGAGGAGAAGAAACGACTATGTGAAAGGTTAGTTTGCCTAGTGTGGAAATATGCAGTCAAAAGAACTGTTCTCTATAATAGGTGAGAACAATAGCTTTTTGTCACAATGGCTACTCTGTCCATAATACCTTGAAATGTAAAGGGCCTTACAGGTGTAGACAAAAATTAAGGCTTAGTGAGGTATGCATAATGAGAGAAATGTTGGTTACAAATGGCAATCTTGCAGGAGACACATTTGGATAGAAATGAACATATGAATTTGACAAAGAAACGGTTTCAGGATAGATATTCAGCAGAGTATCGGGGACAAAGGAAAATGGAAGTAATAATGAGTGCTAGAAGTTCCAGTAGTGATAGAAGAGGGAAAAGGACAATAATTGAAGATTTAAAGTAGTAAGGGGCTGTTGACAAGGCAGGAGGCTTATACTTGCATGTATGTATATGACACCAAAAACTGCTGTTATAGAGCTTAAAAGAAACTGGGAAGAAATAATCAGCTTTCAGCAGGTAATATTATTTTATAGGTGTGAACTGGAACTTCATTTGCTCCTAGAAGAGAAAATAATGACAAATAAAGGTAGATTTATGAAGAAATGTATGAAAATATTTGCTATGGAAGGTAAGACGTAGTAGTAGGAAATGGGACATGTTGTTGTTTGTCTTTCGGCTTTTCCTGGTTAGGGGTCGCCACAGCGGAACTCCGGTCCGCTAATGATTGGCAGTAGATTTTCATGAACACCGAGGTGCCAGCTCGACGTCCAACCTTCAATGAAGGAACGCCCATTTACGCATGTCTTTCGAACGCCACCCAACCACGGGGAGGACATGCAGACTCCACACAGAAGGCACTCCCTGCATTCCAGCCGAGAATCAAACGGGAAAACCTCTTGCTGTGAGGCAACAACGCTACCGCTGCACCACCGTGGCTTGGAAATGGGACATAATTTATTCTCCAAGGTACAATAACTGGGTTACACTGGATAGAAATTATATTTCACAGGAGCACGTGCATTTCTTTGAATGCTCAGCACACATCCAGTAACTATTCCAGATAATGCACCTATAAGAATTAAAATAAAAAATACAGGGTAATGAAGTAAAAGCAAGACACTGATGTTTTTATACTTGCCTGTTAAAAAGAGAGGAATTTAAGGCATGGGTAGTGGAAAATTTTCAAGAGTTATTAGAGAAGATAGACATTTCTTGAAAAGGGATAGCCAGTAAGTGGGATAAAAGGGAAAGTGCAGTTTAAAAATAGGGTAGAAATAAAAAAGAGATATGATTAAGAAGTAATTATTTAGAGGGGCTAACGAAGGGAGAAGTACTGTACTGCAAATTAAGGGGCCTCTCTCTCTCAGAACAAGAAGATAAACAACTCAGAGTGCTAAAGGGAAATAGGGGAGTATCTGGATAATCTGCATGGAATTAGAAAGATTGTAGTTCAGCAACTCTCTCTTGATAACAACTCCAGTGCACAAAAGCTTTTAGCACAGCGACTTGGGCAACAGAAAGTAAGAAGGGATGTTGCCAAACTTAGGGAGCCTCTGACAAAAATAAATAAATAAATGAATAAATTAAAAATAAATAAAAATAACCAGGGATCCTATAGAGGTATTTGATATATTTTGGGACATTTATGAAAATTTGTAAACAGCAGAGGAATGTGGAAACCAAGAAAAAAAACAAGTGGAAATATATACAGAAGACTTAATTATGGCAAGGTTCGAGGAAGATGTGACTCAACAACTAATAGTTAAGATAGGAAGAAATGAGATAAAATGGTGATGAATAATCTGTCTGTAGGAAAGTCTCCAGGAATAGATGATGTTGCTATTGTTGGGAAGATGCTGTTGCTGTTCAGCAAAAAGTATTTAAAATTTCAACTTTGTTACGAGAGATGGTTTCCAGTAATTTAGAAGAAAAATAAATCAAGTGTATTCAGTGGTGCTTAAAGTAAACATTGAAGGGATACATCCATTCTAGTAATGTCTTCGTGTCTGTCTATGTGATACGTTGCTGTCCCTGTAGCATAAGCCATCTCTGTCATTATAGTTACATCTTATCCCTAAAGCTCTGCTAAGCATAAGTCCATTTTTCCATCCATGTTTTGACATTAACTGCTTATTGAATTAAATGTAGTAGCATATTCCTGCATATGTAACTATGTATACATATTTGTTATTATTATATCCTTGTATCTATAATCTGTTTTTCTCATTTCTTATGTGATGCTGTTCATTCGGCGTGTGTCTGCAAATGGTTCATTGATACCAGTGCACTACCCCTGTAAACAAGTATAAATAATAAAGTTAAATAAGAAAAAAAAATAAAAGAAAATTTATGTAGCTATTCAGATGAACTGATAAAACTGTAAAAGTCAGAGGATGATTATAGGATCATAAGAAGTTACTAGGCTATCAACCTGGAAGTCATTTCAAGCCTAGCTGTTTCATCCCAATGTAATACCATATATATTCTAGTCAATACGCAGGTTTGTATTTATTAATGACTGCCCATATCCAAGAGGGTTGTGGATGCTATTCCTTGTAAGAATTTATGGTGCCCCATCCAGTCGTCCGGGTTCCTTTTGAACAGTGTCATAGGAGCTTTGTTCCACATGAATTGGCAGCCTATTCCAAAGACACTGCATTTGCTGGGAGATAAACCTGTCCCTCCAGCACATGCTATTCAAGTCGCAGACCATATTTAGGTCCCTGGAACTGGTAGCTGTAGTCCTGTTTGATTTACGGATGTGCAGCAGATTCATTAGGTTTGGGTCAGAAATTGCTATGTAAGCCAGGCATAAGTGTCTCCTAAGAAGTCTGTGCGATACTGAGTATAGTGACTGGGACTTTAGTCAGTCTGTGTAAGATATGTGCTGCAGTCTCTTGATCTTCTTAGTTAGAAACCTGAGGTCTCTCCAGTTGCTGCTGGTGCTTTGTACGGTACATGCCGGAAGGGGAGTTGGACTCAATTATGAACCTGATTAGTGAGTAGTATAGTGGGGTTATTACCTCTTTTGCTCTAGAGGCGAAGCCTTTGCTAATCAAATGTGCTATGTAGAAAGTCTTCTTTACTACAGTAGACACATGGTGGTCAAAGTTAAGGTCACGTCTACTTGTGATCCCAGATCCTTTACCACTTTGTAGGTACATAGGTTGTTGTTAATTTGACAGTCTGAAGGGACATTGTTTTTACTGAAGGGAATGATGATGCATTTCTTTGCGTTTAGTTTGAGACTGTGACTAAGACACCAATTGTTGGTCTGCTAAGACACCAATTGTTGGTCTGCTAAGACCCTTCTGAAGTATAGTGACATCATTTGGGGATTCAGTAATTGCACCCAGTTTACAGTCGTCCACAGTCTTGGTCAACCACAGCCCCTTAGTTTTGGCCTGAACTTCTGAGAAATGTAAATTGAAGAGTAGGGCGCCCAGCACTGACCTTGTGACACCCTGCTGGTTGATGTAGAGTCACCCCCTTTGATAGCGTGTGATCGTTTTGTGAGCCAGTTGGCAACCCATCTTACATCAAAGGGGCTTACATTCAGTTTGCAAAGTTTATTGGTAGTGCCAGAGTGTGGGATTGTGTCAAAGGCCTTTGCCATGTCAAGGTATGCTGTGTGCACAGACTTGCCCTCATCAGTGGCCCTGGTCACTTTTTCGAAGAAATCCACCAGGTGACAGGCAGGATCTGCCCTTGATGACGAATTGGGTCAGATCCAGGTGGAGGTTGCCCATGTCTTTATTTATGAGGTCCATGATGATACTTTTCATGGCTTTACAGATGAGGCTGATGTGATGATGATATGAGGTATTGCCAGCTATGCCAGGAGAAGTAGGGCAGTGGATGTGTAACATATGCCAGCATAGCTAGCTTGAGTTTAGAAAGAATTGTATGTTATTTGTATATCGAACTGATTTGTACATACGTTTGTGTTGAAAATGTATTTGTAAAGTTGCTTGTGTTAAAAATATACCAACAGTGGGTCCTGCTGGACAGAAAAAGAAATACACTTGTATCTCGTACTCTATTCTAATTGTTGGAATTAATGTATTGCAACAGAGGATACTGGAAGAGAAGAGGTTAATCTCAGTCCAACTAACTTTAAAAAAAGTCTGAAATTAAATTACCTGGAAGGCTGTAAAGATTGCATCTTACCATTCTGATTGTAGCCAGAGACCAATTGTCTGTGAAAACAAGGACTAGGAATTCTGCTGTATTGTCCTTGGCAGTGAACAAATTGCTACCTTGGAAGGGTGGAAGTGTTGAAATGGTTTTATGGTTTGCAGATGCTATAACACATCTTATCAAAGCTGTCTGTGTGTGTATGGTAACACATATGTATGAGTTTCTGGTTCAGTTCCTAGTAATGGGGTAGTATGGGAACCAGAAGTCAGATGACCAGATGTATGCAATGTCATTCTGTAATCCAGCACTGAAAAGATGTTTTAATACTAGATGAAACCTGACAAGAAGGACCCCTCACGTACATCATCTTGCCTTGCTTTAGTAAGTAACCAGGGATTAGTAATTCTTTAGATCAGTCAGGAAAATATAGTGAGATTAGTTAAGTACTGTTTTTCTGTGTGAATCTATTCATTTGTGTTATTTTAATATTTCCTGTTATGAAACTCTGGTATTTATTGTAAGTAGATATTTATTATTTTCATGTTCTGTTACTATTAAATATATTTAAACCATTTATTGTGGCCAGTCATAAAAATGTTTTAATATTTGAGAGTACTTGTATTTATTTGGTGTCACTGTGGCCACTCCTGAAAGTCTCACTGCATTGGTGACACACTACCATTTGTATTAGTATTAATTTTACTCAGTATAATTATGTACCCATGTAAGAGCCTTAGAGTAGCTGGCTTTGGAGTGTCTGGTGGCAGTAACTACCTTATAGTGTAGGCAAAGGGTAGAAGATCAAGTAAGTCTGTGCTAGCCTTTCCCAGGTGTGTGTGTGTGTGTGTGTGTGTGTGTGTGTGTGTGTGTGTGTGTGTGTGTGTGTGTGTGTGTGTGCACGTAAATCCAATCTCAGAGTCTGTGCATCAGCTGCTTGGAGCAGAGTCTCAGAGCACTGGTTTCACAGAGAGGGTGGTGGAAGACTTTGCTTGGACACTTGGCTAAGGACTCAGCTGTACATCTCTGACACTTGGGAGTCTTGTCAGGGGCCTGGAGCGAGAGAGAAAAAGAAACCCTGTCCCCAAACTGAGCGTTTTCCCTGTGTGCTCTTAAGGGAAGTTGTGCTTGGTGCAGAGAGTTGCATCTGAAATACTGTGTTGTTTCTGTCTTTGTTACAAGTGAATGTCCCTCACCAGTGTCACTGCTGAGGATTCAGGCTCCTTAATTACTGGACCAGAAAGGGGACATCACATATTGGTGAGTAGTGGTGTGGATATTAATTGCACTTTTGTAGCTTGTAAACAGTTAAACAGTTGTCACTGAAGGTGTGTGTAATCTCAGCAGCCAGAAGGTAAACCTAGAGTTTCATTTTCACAACAGTTTTATTTTATTGTTAGTTTAGTTTAGTCAAGGAAAGCAGATAAAGATGTCAGCAGAGGATTATGGCAAGCTGACAAAGAACCAGTTGGCCAAGGTGTGCGAAGCCAAAGGATTGGTGCATGCCATCCTGACTAAAGAGAAAATTATGTCAGCCTTAGTCGCAACTCAGACCCGCAACCAGGAGGATAACCAGTCTGCTGATAGGAATTTGCAGCCCTCAGAAACTAGACAGTTCACCTCTTCTTCAGAAGACGGAAAAATCCATCTGGAGTTAGAGACTTGAACTGGAGTGGAGGTCAAACATTTTGAATTAGAATCAGCAGAGAGACCACAGCATTTGCAGGCCAAAGAATATGAGAAGCAGTGTCAACATGAGAGGGAGATGCTGACTCTTCGACAGAAACAGAGGTAATGGGGAAGGGAATAACTGAACCCCAGAAACAATGAAGGCCAGTAAATTTCTTCCACACTTTACAAAGGGCGATATCTTTGACATTTTTTTTCTTATATTTGAAAGAGTATGTAAACAGTATAATGTTGACCAATGGCTCTGGGTATGGTTAATGACTCCCTTACTCCATGGTAAAGCTGTAACTGCTGTTTCTGAATTGTCTGATATAGATTGTTTAAACTATGGTAAAGTAAAAGAAATTGTTTACTAGAATGTTTTAAGTTAACACGTGAAGCTTACAGAAAAAGTTTTATGAATATAGACGCAAGGCAGATGAACGTGTATGTGATTATATTGCTGAGTTAAGCACTTATTTTCATAGGTTGGTGAGTGGGTGTCAGGTCACCACTTTTGAAAGGCTGACAGACCTTTTGGTGAGGGAGCAAGCCCTTAGCACTTTGCCTGAGGACTTGAAAATCTGGTTGGCAGACCAGCAGTGTAACTGTACAGATGAGCTGGCTTAGCAAGCAGGGCATCACTGCAGAAGTAGGTGATACCAGTGCTCACATGGATATAAGGGAACATGGTGGGCAACCTAAACCACCCCAACAGAATCCACCAGGAAGAGGGGAAGACACTAGTTCAGGTGCATGGCCAGGATTAAGGGTTAGATGCTTTAAATGTTACCAGTGGGGCCATGTATCATATAGATGTCCAATGATAGGAAGGTGGGGAGCCAGCAAGTGGGAATAACACTATGTAGTGGTAAGGTAAGTTATCTGGAGGCAACATGGGTACCAAACTTTCACCAGAGTTTATATCCTTAGTGGCTGGCAAACAGGCCACTGCTAAGAGAGAGACAACCTCTGACATAACGTTGTGAAGCCTGCAGTGGTTAAACAGGGGTAGTACTTGCTTGGGCAGTCCACTCCAGTCAGAGCTTTAGGAGAGACCCCATTCCAAATGCCTGTGGCCAGGGTTCACCTTGACAGGGAGGGTGGAAAAGGAAGCAAGCAAGTATGTCTGTTTGAGGATATCTCTGCAGATGTCTTGATAGGAAATTATTTTGATAATGCAGTACCTTGTGCGCATGTAGTTACATGCAGTCAGGCTTGGAAATGGACATGTGGGTCTGGTAGCCTGGGGGAGACCCAGACAGACCTTACCCCTGAAGCCAGGGCTGGTGAGATGGCTATTTCAGGGAGGGAGCTACCCTGTAGCAGTGAGCCTGAAGGTGAGCCACAGCTGCTGGTAGGTACTGATGTTCCTTTGGACAGAGTGACTGCAAGGGCAGAGGTGAGTGGTAATACCCAGGCTGACAGTGAGGCACCACTGTCAGAGGATACCAGACTTCCTGTGGAAAGGGAGCTGGGAAGGATCACAAAGAAAGAATTGAGACAGTCTCAGCTCTTGGACCCTACACTATGAGGTTTGAGGGAGGTATCTAAGGAGGCTCCTGATTCTCAAGGAAAAGGGGAGTCTGTATACTAGAATAAAGGGTTACTGTATAGAGAGTGGACTCCTGAAGGAGTGCTAGAGAATAGTGTAATACAGCAGTTGGTAGTGCCTGGAGTGTGCCATCTGGCACTTCTAGCCATAACCTATGACATTCATTTAGCAGGTCTTTTGAGCATAAAGCTTAGCAAGAGATGTATTATGCAGAACATTTATTGGCCTGGGATTACAAGGGATGCAACAGGGTACTGCAGGATCCGTGAGCAGTGCCAAAAATTAGGCAAGGCAGAAGATAAGGTCAAGGCTTCTTTTTTGCCTTTGCTTGTGATTGAGGAGTCATTTTAGAAGGTAGCTGTGGATATTGTAGGACCTCTGAGTACCCCAAGTTCCACAGGGAAGAAGTATATCCCGGTGGTAGAATATGCTGCTAGATAACCTGAGGGTGGTAGCTCTGTCCTCTGTTGAGGCAGAAAAGGTGGCAAGTGCTTTGTTAGAGATTTTCAGGAGGGTATTTTTCTCAGGAGAAATAATGACTGACAGAGGTGCCAGTTTCATGTCAGACCTGCTGGCTTGTCTGTGAGAGTGCTGTGGGATGAAGCACCTAAAGACCACCTTGTACCAACCGCAGACTAATGATGGTCTTATGGAGAGATTAAACTTTACACTAAAGACCATGCTATGAGCATTTGTAGACCAGTTTAACAGAGAGTGGGACAAATATTTGCCCCATCTGCTGTTTGCATACAGAGAGGTACCCCAGCAATCCCCAGGTTTTTCATCTTTTGAGTTGCTGTATGGGCATAGGGTGAGGGGGCCATTAGATTTGATCCGTGATGAGTGGGAGGGTGAGTGTGAATCTCACAAGGAGTCTGTTGTGGCATATGCCCTAAACTTCAGGATATGGCTTAGGGAGCTCATGGGTTTCGACCAGGAGACCTTGGCAGGAACCCGACAGCAGAAGAAGGTCTGGTACGATAGGAATGCTCGAGCCCAAGAGTGTGCGGTGGGACAGCAGGTTGTGGTGCTCATTCCTGCCAGACACAGTAAGCTGCATGCAGCTTGGTAGGGACCGTTAAAAGTGGTAAGGAAGGTCAGTGATGTTCACTACATGGTAGAACTGCTAGGCAGGGGCACAAATTGTATTATGTTAACGTGATGAAACCTTACCATGATAGGGAGACCCTGGTGCTGAGTATTTGCAGTGCATGGCAGGAGGAATCTGAGAGGGATCTATGGCTACATAAAGCCAGCCATTAAAATGCCAAGTCCATAAGTGGACCAAAGGGATGCAGGCATATGACATGACAGTGCAGCACTGTAGTGGGGTCAGCAATGCGAATGCAGATGGGTTCTCAAGACAGGGTCAGTCTAGGTTAATGTATACCCAGAAAGACTCATTCCTGTCAAGCAACATTTCTCAAGGGTGGTCACTTGAAAACAAGCTTGAGCCTTCAAAGGGGGGAGATATGTGATGATGCAGATTACTAATTGATATATGGGTATATATGTTTTTATTGGATGGCTCTGTCATGTGATTGATTTGATTTTTATTATAAATTGAGGTACATTTTATTCACTTGTTAGCACACTGATGAAGGGTTGATCCCAAAAGCTTTGCATTTGTATGTTTTGCACTAATACATAGTTCAGCGTGTCTACTCTGGATTTTTTTATTGTATTGCCAGCTATGACAGCAGAAGTCGGGCAGTGGATGTGTAACATATGCCAGCATAGCTAGCTGGAGTTTTGGAAAGAATTATATTTTATTTGTATGTCAAACCAATTTGTACTGATGCTTGTATTGAAAATGTATTTGTAAAGTTGCTTGTGTTAAAAATGTACCAACAGTGGGTCCTGCTGGACAGAAAAAGAAATACATCTGTATGTCGGACTGCACTGTAACTCTTGGAATTAATATATTGTAACAGAAGATACTGGAAGAGAAGAGGTTAATCTGTGTCCCACTAACTTTGAAAAATAGTCTGAAATTAAATTTCCTGGAATGCCATAAAGATTGTATGTTACAGATGTTCTTCATGTTTCACTGTTGCAGTTATCACATTTGGGTTATCTGCTTGCAGTAGCCCTCAGTCGGCCTGATTATCAAAGTCTTGGGCCCTGCGTCGGTTGCTTTCTCATCTTCCATGACGTCAGGTAGTCAGGGGTATAAAGCATGCAGCTGATGCCATTACATCAATCTTTCTTGCCGTGTGTTGCCCGCAGCAGAAGCAGTTTGCAAGTGCCAGTCGGCCAATTCTTGAAATTTTCGTTTTCGAGTTTCAGAACCGAAGTCTTCAACTAAAGCTAAGTACCCCATTGGGGAAACTTTTTCTTGCTATAAACCAATGTCAGTAAAAGTCAGTAATTGTATTTCTTGTGGAAAGCAAATACCTCATAAAGATTTTCATTCGTACTGTATTCCTTTCCTAGGCCCTGACCACGACGTACCTCGCTGTCGGTTTTGTGCCTTATTTAAACAACAAGCTATTCGTCGTTGAAATATTTTCGCTTCTAAATATTTTGGTACTCTGTTTAGTTATCCAGATGTGTCTTCAGTAAGCCACCCGACTACCGACATTCTGAAAAAACGCAAAGATAAAGACAAGAGACAGGCCGCCTAGGTCCAAAGCTGCCGACTATGCTTCTCCTAAGCTAGTCGCCAGTTCGCTGGTACTCAGTGAGGTGCTTTTGCAGCCCCCGATACATGCTACTTCAGATTTGCAGGCCTCTACTGAGACTCATTCGGAGTCCGGTATGCTGCGAGATGCTTCAACTGTGGAACCTGTGGCAGTCTCTACCTTGGATGGATCTGGAGCCGCTGTGCAGGCAACGGCTTCTGAGGGTTTATTCAGGCCTACTGACTTGCATATTAAACCAACACCATCTTCTTCTTCAAGGCCTAAATCTCGATCCATGCCTAGAAAATAGACGCCCAGACCGCATGGTCAGGCCTCTATGCCTAAAAAACAAATGATAAGAATGGCTGAAGACCTTATACTTTAAAGGACCGCTACGGGCAAATGATGAAGAAAACATATATTTTTTAACTTGCCATGATTTGCTACACCTCCCAAAGCTGCTTGCAGCAAAATAAGTACTCATTCCTAATTTTATTTTGTTTTTACTCTTGTCTGCCCTCATGGGGGCAGACATCGTGATTCCTTTGGAAAGCTAAATCTGTCCCATAATGCAAAGACTGAGAACAAATAGCCCTACCATTTGTTGTCAGACTAGACTTCCATTCACTTACAATGGAACACCTGAAAAAAATTGCCAAGTTTCAGAGTCTGCAGTTCATGTGTTATTGACTGGTATGCGCTGAGTTTTACAAATGTTGTTCCTACTGATGTACTACACATTCTTTGAAAGAAACTTGCAAAAGTGTCACAAATTACTGAGATAAAAAAGACTTTTCGCAAGGAGCAGTTTTGCAAGTTTCAGTTCCTGGCCAGGTGACTCCTTCCATCTCCCCTCCTTCAGCAGGCTGGCTACAGTCTCACATTTCCAGCTTTACTAGATTCAGCCATTTATAGGTTCATAGGTTCATAGGTTGGTACTAGGCTATCAGCCCTAGGGCCTATACAAGCCTAGCCATAACAATTTACTGGCTATTTCTTCCCACATTATTTACTTTCCTGGACCCCTGTCTAGCAGGGCGACTGACGTGATCCCTGGGGTGAATTTCCTTTCTCCCATCCAATCATCAAGGTTCCTCTTAAAGAGGTCCAAAGAGGCACTCTGCTTGACATGTATGGGCAATCTATTCCAGAGTCTGGGGAGTCTCTGGGTCAGGAACCTATCCATCCAGCATGTTTTGTTTATTGTGATGACAAGGTTTAGATCCCTGGAGCGTGTAGCTCTGAGGGATTGGGATTTCTTTAAGTGTAGCATGTCCAACAGCTCTGGGTTTAACATGGCCTTGTATGTTAAGCAGAGATCGCCTCTGAGTAGACGATATGCGACAGAGTATAGCTGGAGTTTTTTAAGGTGGTCAGCGTAGGGCATCTGTTTTAGGCCTGGGATTCTTTTAGTGAGGTATTTCTGAGGCCTTTCCAGTTGTTGCAGATGTCTTGAGAGGTACATACCAAATGGGGCGTTGCATTCTATAATGGGTCTAATGAGGGATGAGAACAGTGGGACAGTGACCTCCTTTTTTCTGGATGAAAAGCCCTTCGTGATGAGGTGTGCCACATAGAAGGATTTCCTGACTGTTGTGGCAATGTGGTTATCGAAGGTGAGACCACTGTCCACCGGTGTCCCTAAGTTTCTTATCACACTTACTGTGTTTAGTGTACTGCCACCTATATGGTAATTCATGGATACATGTTTTTTCCCAAAGGGGATAACAATACATTTCTTGGCATTGAGCTTGAGCCCATGGCTCTGGCACCAAGCATATGTTTCTGTAAGGCCCTTTTGTAGAGTATCCACATCATTTGGGGATTCAATAATGGCTCCCAGTTTGCAGTCATCTGCAAACTTTGTTAGCCAGAGTCCCTTAGTGTTGACCTGTACTTCAGAGAAGTAGATGCCAAACAAGAGCGGCCCCAGGACTGAACCCTGAGGTACTCCACTTGTCACTTGTCTGGAGCTGGATTTGGAGTCGGCTACTTTTACAGTGTGGGTTCTGTCAGTAAGCCATTTAGCAACCCATTGGGTGACATAGGGATTAATGCCCAACTTAGTAAGTTTATCTATGATTTAGTCAGCTTTGCATGACAATAGACATAAAAAAAAAAATCACAGCCTGGTGTGCCACTAAATCTGTTCCCTTGTATGTCTCTATGCCTCTTCACTTCTGAATAGCATATCCCAGGAATAAAAAAAAAAAAAAAAGGCAAACGCATCAGTCCAGAGTTTAGGCCAGTCTATCCATTTAAAATGTGCACAGTAAAATATTCAACTTATAATGCATTTTGGCTGCTGACATTGTTATCTTTACAGTTATTCTGTTATAGTGTAACCTGTACTTATGGCATTTAATGATAAATTTTACAACAGTTCTCAGTTTCTTAACAATGACCTCCCAAGCCTCTGATGTGACCTAGTACTTTTTCTTACTATTGCTTTATTTAGTTTGTCTTAGTTGTAAACCTGTAGCATGTCTCTCATCCTCTCAGCAACAGACTCCTGGAGAAAACTTCCAAAGCAGATACTTGCATTGAAAGAGTAGCAGCAGCTGTAGCAGTGAAACTACACTCCAAAACAATGCACTCAAACATAGTACTGACAACCACAGGGAAATTTATATGTCTGAATCAAGCAGTGATGAAATTGCTAGAGACTTCACTGAGCACAATTTTACTCTTAATCTCTCCATTTCATAATCCATAACATTCGCACCACACTTAAAGGCACACATCCACCTTCCACAAACACAGCTTCCCACACCCACACAACATACCAGTTAAATTTAAGGCTTTTCCCACCTGTCTGCAAAACACTACTGTAATGGCTTTGGCAAACAAATGAAAATGATTGATGGGTGTTGGTTCAAGACTCCCATCCATATCTCTCAACAGTACAGATTTTTGTAGAAAGTCCAGATTTTTTTGTCTGTTTTTCATAAAGTTGCAGTTTTCTGTCAAATTACTGGCAAATCATTGAACACTGAAGTCAGAAAGTTGACAGGCATTTGATTGTCAGACTTCATATCCTTAAGAAAATTCACTCTAATGCAAAACCTGTTTATCAACTTAAGTTTGTAAGTGCAATATTTAAAAATTTTTGGGCCTTTGTCCCCTATTATTTATGGCCTTGTCCATATTTCTTGTTCTATAATGTTGAGAGTTATGCTGCCATCCCTTCCTACAGGAGCCAGTCCACTGCACTTGCACAAGTGTCCCCCTCAGTAGGGCAGCAAGCAGGTATCAGTGCAGATTTGCTTTATAGTTCTTTTACACCACACACACACACACACACACACACACACACACACACACACACACACACACACACACACACACACACAATCTTGTTGTCCATGTTATTTCTTCTTTTCCTTGATTTCGTTTCTCTTACTTGTAATGTTGCTTTTACTCATTTTTTCTCCTCTCTCCCATATCTACCCTGATTATTACTTCTAACAAATACTTTTTCTCACTCTTTCTTCTCTTCCCCTCCTCCTCTTTATCCACTATTTGAACTTTTCCACTCTGACATTTGCTTTATGGGTAAATAATGAACTGTCACCCTTATAATGTCAGCACATTTCAATGTTACATAATATTGTATTTAGTCTAATAATAGGTTCATAGGTAGGTACTAGGCTATCGGCCTAAGGGCCTAAGTAAGTCTAGCCAGCAAGTTTCCCTGGCTTATGCCACCCAAGAAAGTTATTTTCCTGTGCCACTGTCGAGCAGAGCCACAGAAGTGATTCCTGGGGTATATTTTCCTATCTTCTATCCACTCAAAAGATTTTTCTTGAAAAGTGCTAATTAGGAACTTTGCTTGACATAGATGGGTAGCTTGTTCCAGAGTATGGGAAGTCTCTGGGACAGGAATCTATCTCTCCAGCATGTCCTGTTTATTTTGGTGACAAGGTTTAGGCCCCTAGAGCGTGTAGCTCAGAGGGATTGGGATTTCTTTAGGTGTAGCACGTCCAACAGCTCTGGGTTTGACATAGCTTTATATGTTAGGCAGAAATCACCTCGGAGTAGGCAATATGCTATGGAGTAAAGCTGGAGTTTTTTTAGATGGTCAGTGTAGGGCATCTGTTTGAGGCCAGTAATCCTTTTTGTGAGGTAATTCTGCGGCCTTTCCAGCTGCTGCAAATGTCTTGTGAGATGCATTCCAAAAGGGGCGTTGTACTCTATAATGGGTCTAATGAGTGTCAAGTAAAGGGGAACAATGACCTCTTTTTTTTTTCCTGGATGAGAACCCTTTTGTGATGAGGTGTGCCACGTAGAAGGGCTTCCTGACTACTGTGGCAATGTGATTATCAAAGGAGAGACTACTGTCCACCTGGGTCCCAAGGTCTAATCACACATTCGGTGTTAAGTAGACTACCACCTATGTGGTAGCTCACGGGTACAGAGTTTTTTTTTACAAAAGGGCCTAACTGAGACAGATGCCTGGTAAGCCATGGCCTCAAGCTCAGTGCCAAAAAGTGCATGGTCATCCCCTTTGGTAAAAACTCTGTACCCATGAACTACAACATGGGCGGTAGTATACTTAACACCAAAAGTGTGATAAGAGACCTTGGGACACAGGTGGACAGTATTCTCTCCTTTGATAATCACATCGCCATAGTAGTCAGGAAATCCTTCTACGTGGCACACGTCATCACAAAAGGCTTCTCATCCAGAAAAAAAGAGGTCATTGTTCCCCTCTACTCATCACTCATTAGACCCATTATAGAGTACAATGCCCCTTTTGGTATGTACCTCACAAGACATCTACAACAACTGGAAAGGCCACAGAAATACCTCACAAAGAGGATTACTGGCCTCAAACAGATGCCCTACGCAGACCGTCTCAAAAAACTCCAGCTTTACTTTGTCACGTATCTCCTACTCAGAGGTGATCTCTGCCTAACATACAAAGCTATGTCAAACCCAGAGCTTTTGGACATGCTCCACTTAAAGAAATCCCAATCCCTCCAAGCTACACACTCTAGGGACCTAAACCTTGTCACCACAATAAACAGAACATGCCGGAGGGATAGATTCCTGTCCCAGAGACTTCCCATACTCTGGAATAAACTACCTATCTATATCAAACAAAGCTCTTCATTAGCACTCTTCAAGAAAAATTTTGATGATTGGATGGGAAATAGGAAATTCACCCCGGGGATCACCTCTGTGGTTCTGCTCGACAGTGGCACAGGAAAATAATTTTCTTGGGTTGTAAAAGCCAGGGTACCTTTTTGGCTGGGCTTGTATAGGCCCCAGGGCCGATAGCCTAGTACCTACCTATGAACCTATACGTTCCATGGCCTTGCAGACCAAGCTCATCAGGCTAATAGGACGATAGTTCCCGGGATCAGCGGTGGCTCCCCTTTTGTGTAGTGGGATAACTGTTGCTGTGTTCCATTCAGTGGGCGCAAAGCTTGATATGAGGCTGTGATTGAACATGGTGCTTAGGTGGGGAGCCAGTTCTTTCTGAAGTTCATGTAAAACGCAGCCTGGGATGTTATCCAGTCCTATGGATGCTGTGTTTTTGGCTTTAGAGAGTGCAGCTTTTACCTGTGTAGTTATGACTACAGGGACTCTACATTCTTCCTGTATAGATATGGGCCCTTTAGGGTGTGAGAGGGTGGTAATGTTAGCACTGAACCTATCTGCCAGAATGTTGGCAATATCAGTTGGTTCTGTAATTTTCATGCAGTTGTGCTGTAACTCAGAGCAGATCTGGGTGCCATTGAGATTCTTGACAAAGGTGTAGAATGCTTTGTGGTTGTCCTTAGAATCAGTGGCGATTTTATTTTCATAGCTAGCTTTGAATGCTCTTATAAGGGATCTCTGCGTCTTACTGAGGCTGACCAGGGAGCTCCACCACTCATGGGATTTTACTCTCTTTTGCAACAGTTTCTTCCTTATGTTGTTTATGGCAGGGGACCACCAGATTGACTTCCTTTTTTTGGAGGATAGCTTCTTGGTTCTGTTTGGGATAGCACGATCCATGCACTCTTGTAAGTGCTTATAGAGTGCATTTGTGTAGGACTCAGCAGTCGTAACTGTATTGGCCGTCTGCATGGGTGTCATGAAGTTCGCCACTTCTGTCTTAAGAAGCATGAAGTTGGCTATGGAATAATTTTTTACCGTGGTTTCCTTAATGTGGGGCGGGATGTGAATATCTAGGGTGATTAGCTTATGGTCTGATCTGACCAACAAGGAGTTGACTTCGGGTGTGGAATACCGGCCATTCATGTTGGTAATGACTAGGTCTAGGATATTGTTGCCCTTGGTGGGGGTGTAGATAAGTTGATCCAGGGCACTGGAATTTATGAATTCCAGAAAGCGTTGAGCGAAGGAGTTGGTACATGAGTAGTTTTCCCAGTTAATGGTGGGGTAGTTAAAATCGCCCATTATTAGGGTGTTTGAACCCTAATATTTTTCAGTATATCAAGAAAAGAGGAGTTGGAATCTTGGAGCATGATGGGGGATCTGTAGCAAGCTACAATTTGGATTGCAGTTTTGCCCAGAGTTAGTTGCACTTGGATAACCTCTGCTGCATTATGCTGAGCAACTAGCCTGCAGGTGTGGATATCCGTAATGAATATGGGCACACCTCCCCCTTTGGTGTTCCGGTCCAGGTTATGTGGCTGAAAAGTGTGGTATGAGTTATAGCCTGGTTGTGCAGGGGTGCTCTTTGGAGCCTTGAACCAGGTCTCAGTCACTGCACAGGTATCGATGTTCTCCATTTTAAGGAGTGCCTTGAGTGAGTGCATTTTGAGATTTAGACTTCCAGCACTGAGTAGCATTACCCTCAGTTTTTGCTTGCCTGTTCCTGTTACATTTGAAACTTGTCTAAAAAAGGCACTATAGGGGCAGCAAGAGCCTTGGCCAGTATCCGGAATCCCATGGGTGACAGGTGCAGGCCATCTCTGGCAAAGCATTATGGTCCATCAACCATGTCGTCCCAGGCAGATACTGGATCCCCTTAGAATGACACTAGAAGCTTAACCAATTGTTGAAGTAAATCATTTTGTCCTTGTACTGTGGTATCATTCTGGGTGATGGCAGAATGCTACTCAGGGCTAGGGTCATACCTCCCTGGGCTACAAAATCGGAGAGCTCTTCCATGTCTCTTTTCATGTAGTCCAGGGAGGCATGTCTCGGGTCATTCACACCAACATGGACAATGACAGAATCACATTTGTACTTGGTTGTGGAGTGACCTGAGTGCATGGGTTATGTGGCAGATCCTGGCACCTGACAGGCAGCTGACAGTAACCTTCTCCTTGTTTAGCTTGGTAAGTGGGACATCAGTGTGCCTGACTATAGAGTCGCCTATGACTAGTGTGTTGGGTACATTGTTTTGCCTAATGTATTATATATGTTATAATATATATATATATATATATATATATATATATATATATATATATATATATATGTTTGCCCATAATATCTGAATAAGTGAGTGGGATTTTCATGACGGCATCAAGGAAACATTTTCCTTCCTTCTGTTTTTTTTTTTCTTAAGTTTTGGATTTTTCTTGGTATATTGATTGATTTTCTTAGTATATTTTATTTTTTATTTATTTTCCATTTGTTTACCACGTTAGTCCGACTGGACACAAGATGATCATTTTCAGCGGAGGTTGGGGGAGAAAAGCTCCAGATACATAGTAAACAATTATAAAAAATAATAAAAATAAATTATACAAACATAGCTATTTTGTACAAAGAGCATAGAAAATATACAAGGAGTAAAATCAGAGTTTTACAATTGATGTAGCATACACAGTGGTTAGAATATTGAGAAACAATTAAACAAGATAATATACAACAAATATACAGCTGCTTGAACATAAATTCAAAAAGAAGTTTCCATAGACAAACAGGGTCATAAACTAGAAATCATAACTATATTGATATGATTTATATTGCATTTATCTTGTTTTAATGATGGTATGTGTGTATTATTGTATGTGTCGTATGTGTACAAATATTTGTATTAATCTATGTATTTACAGTATATTGACAAAGTACTGGGTCACATCAGAGGCTTGGGAGGTCATTGTTAAGAAACTGAGAACTGTTGTAAAGCTTGGCATTGAATACCATAAGTTAAGGTTTTGCTATAGGATAACCATGTCAGCAGCCAGAATGCATTATAAACTGAATGATGTTATGTGGTCCTATCTCGCCTCCATTCTTTACTCACGGGTTCGGAGCCGAGAATCGGCTCCGACTCGGCCAACTATTTTTCTAGCACAAAGTCTCTAATTGGCTGGGCTAACCCGGTATCCCAAGATGCACATCTCCCTAGCCCCAGATCTCGTTTGCCGCTCGTAGAGTTAGGATGTGGTCTCGCTTGGCTGTGGCGAAGTACCCTTTCAAATACTTTTCTAAGTATTTTAGTAGTCAGTTGTATTGCAAAAGCTATTTTAATAGCTACTCTTTCTTTTGTTTGACTAGTTCTTGTGAGCTTTGTGAGGACTGTGTTTGTTTGTGGTATCCCTCTGTTTCGCGGGCTAGGCCCGTTTAAGTTAGAGGATCTAGTCCTCTCCAGTGTTGTCCCCTTGTTTTTTTTTTGTGTGCTGGTTTTTGAGTTGTGGGTAGTTTTCCCTCCAAGAAACGTTTAACTTAGAGTTTACCTGGAGTTAGTGTGTCTTGCTTTTTCCCGCATTCCTCTTGTGTTGTCTCTGTCGGCTGGGTATTGTGCGGTTGTTAGCATGTCTAAAGAGCAGAAAGAACATAAACCCTCCGGGTTTAAGAAGTGTATCAAATGTGGCTATAAAATGTCCATTACAGATGGCCATTCCATCTGTGTTTATTGTCTTTTTGCTATTCACCTACAAGAGTCCTGTAGTTTTTGCCACATGTTTAGCCCTAGGGTACTGCAGGAAAGAAAAAATAAACTGATTTTGAAGGGCCTGATTAAGCCTGCCTTTGAGGAGGCCTTGGATTCTTCTTCGTCTTCTAGTGTTAAATCTAAGCCGGCTAAGACCAAGAAAAGGTCTCTGGCTCCGTCTGCCTCTTAGGAGCCTTTGGAGAAAGTTTCAAAAGTTGATACTTCCTCCTCGGCTCCATTGTCCTCGGGGCCGCAGGAGAAAGTTTTGGTTATGGATGCTACCTCCTTGGCTCCATTGTCCTCGGGCTGCAGGAGGTATCTGTTGTACTGGAGTCGACCTCGGCTCCGATATTATTGGGGCCTATTCGGAGCCGGTCACCCAGTGTCAGGCATGAGTCTCCAGGTAGGAGATACCAATCCCCTTCTATTTCTTCCAAATCCTCTAGGCTGTCTGATTTGGATGTAGATAGGGTGGCCCAGAGGCTCCTGCAGTCGCCGGTGTTAGCAAAACTGTTTTCGGCTCCGACCCAGTCGGCTCCGGAGCCAGTCCCTGTCCTGATACAGATGATTCCTCCTGCGAGCACCCATGTGTTGTCGGAGCTGGAGTGCCCCGCGCTGAGTGATGTCCTTGTGTCGGTTCCGATACCCCAGGTGAGTCTATCGGAGCCGGTGTCAGCTCCAAACATGTCGGCTCCGTCCTCTGGTTTCGGTACTCTGGTTTCCTCAGTCGGACCCGAGGGGGATACCTCGGGACGCCTGTCGGTTCCGAGTCTCCCTCTCGGTGCATCGGCTCGGGGAATCTCAACTCCGGTCATGGTTTCGGAGACGGGTCGGTCCTCGGATTGGGGGGACCTGCCTTTTTGGCCATGAGGAGCACACTGGCCAGATCATCAGTCACATCACCTGGATCGGTCACTCCGTCCCCATACACCCCAGCTAGAGCCTCTGATGCCCCCCTATCCATGGATGGCGTAGCCCGAAAGTCTGGGGATACCCCCTTGAGCAGTCCTCTACTTTCCGAGAGCCCCTCAGAGTCGGTGCCTGAGGAGCCCCCCAGAAAGAAGTTGTGCAAGAGGAAGCACATAGACTCCCAGGACGAGTCCCTCACCTCTGATACCGACCTCGAGGAGTCAGAGGGGTCCCCCAAGTCATCCTCTGAGATGTCTCTTTCTCCGACATCCTGGAGATTTTGAGACAGAGAGGCGACTGGCCTTCCAAGACCCCCTCTGAGGAGGAGTCTGTATTCCTCAAGGCCTTCGGAGCTCAACACTCCGCCTCCTGGGTGTCTCCACCCTTCGATGAACTCCTGGATTTGGTTTGTCAAAGGGTGTGGGAGAACCCTGATTCCATGGAACCAGTGCCCAGACGTCCAAATAAGTTCCTTTCTGCTCCCCCGGGGAAAGAGTTCCTGATCAAAGGGGTTTCGGTAGATGCCTTGGTGGTGGCGGCAGCCACTCAGCAGGAAGTTGCAGAGGCTTCTTCTTCCGTCCATCCTCCTAACAAGGAGTCCAAGAGTATGGACAGGTACGGGAAGCATACCCTGTCTTCGACCTTTACCTTGCGGCCGCTGAATTACCTTTGCCATTTCACTCGGCTCCAAAGAGATCTCCGTAAGGAGCTAGGAGATACTCTGATGGGTAACATGCCTGAGGCGGTAACGCAAACTGTTAACGCCCAGTTGTCTACCCTTGGTTCCACTGTCAACTCGTCCATGAGGCTCATATCTTATGCAGCCGAAGGGGAGAGTAGGGCAGCTAGCTCAACTGTAGCTCTCAGAAGGCAAGCCTGGATGCGCCTGTGTCATTTCGCGGAGGCCTTTAAGTCTTCCTTCACTGACGCCCCCTTTGATGGGTCCTCTCTTTTCGGGACCAAAGTGAAAGACACCCTCACCAGATGCGAACAGGAGGGAAAGACACTATCTGCCGTAGGGGCCATTTCTCTCTCCCTTCTAGGCCTTACCCCAAGGCTCAGAGAGGGGGGAAAATGTGGTTCAAGAAGTCTGAGGCCTTTCCCTACAGCTCAAGGTGAGTCCCCCTCCAGAGGAGGGGGAAATTATTCTGGAAGATGCCGTCCTAGAGGGAGAGGAGGCCCCCGTAACTCGGGAGACCACGATTCCTTTCGGGGATCTTCCTTCCAGCGTTCCTGAGGCGTTGCCCGACTATGCTGTTCAGGAGCCAGTCGGAGGCCGAATTTCATTGCATCCGGAAGCCTGGGAAAGCATCACCCAGGATCGTTGGGTGCTTCGAATAGTTACCGGAGGTTATGCTATTCCCTTTGTATCAACACCCCCTCCAGTCAGGAGAATCCCGGACGTCCCACCCAGTCAATGGGATCAAGCAGCACTAGAAGTTACAAAGCTGCTAGAAAAAGGAGTCCTACAACCAGTCCCCTCAGACCATATCGGATGAGGAACTTACTCAAGACTCTTTTTGGTGCCGAAAAGAACAGGGGACCTGAGACCCATTCTGGGTCTCAGTTGACTGAATCACTACGTTCTGAAGTCCAAGTTCCAAATGGTCACGCTTCAGCCCATTTTTCCATTGCTGGAAAAAGGAGTATGGATGTGCTCCATCTATCTCAAGGATGCCTACTACCACATCAAGATGGACAAGGCATCCAGGAGTCACTTACGCTTCTGGCTGGGAGCCAGTCACTTCCAGTTTCGTGCCCTGCCCTTTGGTCTCACCACAGCCCCCAGGGTGTTCACCAAGTGGTTAGCAGTGATGAGAGCTCACCTGAGACGTCAGGGATTCCAGGTGTTTCCGTATTTGGACGACTGGCTTCTCACCGCCCCCACCAGGCATCTGCTTGTTCAAGCCAGGGAGACTACCATAGCACTGTGTCAGCAATTAGGAATTACTTTAAACTGGGAAAAGTCTGCCTTGCTGCCCTCACAGCGTGTTGTTTCTATAGGCGCAGAGCTAGACTCTATTCTGATGCGAGCCTTTCTACCACAAGAGAGAATAAGGGTGCTGCAGTCTCAGATCCACGCACTGTTGCCCCTCAAAAGAGTTCAAGCCAGGTTAGTTCTCCAGCTTTTGGGTTCCATGGCCTCCACCATCATGCTGGTGCCTCTGGCCAGGTTACATATGCGGATTCTGCAATGGCTCCTTTCCATCCAATGGTAATTTCAGAAACTTCCTCTTTCCCACTTGATACTTCTCACGAAACGGTGCAAACAGGACCTCCGCTGGCGGCTACGTTCCGCCAATCTGGACAAAGGGAGGAGCTTGATTCCTATGTCTCCAGTGGCCACGGTGACCATGGATGCCTCCCAGATGGAGTGGGGGGGGCATTATCTTGACAGGACGGTCCAAGGCACGTGGCAAGATCACGAGGTACATCTGCACATCGATGTTCTGGAGATGAGAGCAGTGTTTCTAGCGTTGCGAGCACTCCAAGACTCTCTACCTCTGGGAACGATTGCGATTCACTCGGACAACATGTCCGTAGTGTGGTACCTGAACAAGCAATGGGGAACCAAGTCTTATCCCCTCTGCAGAGAGGCCATGCGAGTGTGGCATTGGGCAATATCTTCCTAACAGTTCTTAGTGGCAACGCACATTTCGGGAAAGTCCAGCGTGATAGCGGACAGGCTGAGCAGAGCTATTCTGATGCCTTACGAGTGGTCCCTGAACAACTGAGTGGCGGTTCAAATTTTCAACAGGTGGGGTCAGCCTTTCTGCGATCTCTTTGCCAGTCCCCTCAATGCCAAATGCAGCAAGTACTTCACACTGATCCCTCCACAGGGAGAGTCACCCAGGGATGCTCAAGCCCACGATTGGCCTCCCGGTCTGGTCTACGCTTTCCCTCCGTTTCCTCTGTTACCAAGAGTGATTCAGAAAGCCATATCCTTGGGAAGCAGGATGATTCTTATTGCTCCACACTGGCCTCGACAAGTATGGTTCCCCCTTCTTCAGAAGTACGCAGTGGATGGTCCTTGGACTCTGGACCCAGTGCCAGACCTCCTGACTGACATGTCAGGCCAGCTCCATCCATCCCTGTGAATTCTCAGGCTGACAGCCTGGCTACTCCACTTCCATCACTAGTTAGACGGCATTCTTTTTCACCGGAGGTGGTACACATCTTGTCTTCATCTCAAGTCTTCTACCAGAAATATTTATTCCAGCAAATGGAAGATATTCTACATTTGGGCTCAGGCCTAAGGTTTGGACCCCTTCACAGCCCCCATTCCATCGGTTTTAGATTTTTTAGCCATGCTTTTATTTATTTTTTATTTTTATTTATTTTATTTTACATTTGTTAACCGGGCTAGTCTAACTGGATATATTTCCATTTTCAGTAGAGGCCCGGGGAGAAAAGCTCCACATGAAGAAAAAGCAAATTCATAATACAAAACCAGTCAAGAATAGAACACGATGTCTGGCTCAAAAATAAAATTCTACATAGAAGTTTTCTAAATTCATAACCTATGGAGAAACAAAGGTTAATAAAAACATTTAGAAGATGAAAGAGGAAAGGAAAAGAGAAAGACATTCATAGTAAATGTAAGAGTAAGGGCAGTAGAAAGAAAGTCTAGATAATTTAATATGCAAACAGCATAATTAAGAGAGAGTAATAGGGAAGAAAAAAAGGAGTAATAGAAAGAAAAAAACTAATTAGTCCTAGGTAGAGTCCCATTAAAAAAGTAAGAAGGAAAAATGAGGAGAGGAGAAGTGAGAGAGAGAAGAAGGTGTGGTAACCATAGTTTTAATCTGGGTTAAAGCAAGAGCATAACCAGTGTTTTTTTAAGGTGTGTTTTAAGTTTTTGTTTAAAGAGAACTGAGGATGGAATGGAAGTTAGTTCGGTTGGAAGATGATTCCAATATTTACCAATTGTATTGGAGAAAAGGGAGTCATCAGCAGAGTTATTAGTTTTAGTTAATGTTACTAGAAGTTTGTTGGAGGAGCGAAGAGAAGTAAGGTTGGTATAAGGGGTAAGCTGGTTAGAAAGTATAGGTGTTTTGTTAGGATTATAGAAAATCCTATGTGCAAACGTAAGTTGAGAAAGAAATAACGTATTTCTTAGTTCAAGCCAGTGAAGTTGCTGTAGGTTCAGGCAGTGGTGAGTTCTATATGGGTTTCCAGTAACAAATCTAGCTATACTATGATAAGTGTTAGCCAGCTTTGAAAGATTGTTTTTCTTTAGGTTAGTGTAGATAGGTGAAGCATAGAGAAGAGTGGAAATAAGATGAGAGTGGGCTAGTGAAGCTTTGGCAGTAGGAGTTAAGAACATTTTGATTCTGTAGAAGGAGCCCAACTTTCTGTTTACTTTTTTAATAGTATTATTAATGTGACTATCAAAGGTAAGGCTGTTATCGATTGTAACCCCTAATAACTTGGTGGTAGAGTCAGGTGAAATGAGGGTGCCATCACTGGAAGAGATAGAAAATTCTAGCGGGGGAGACCTAGTAGTGGGCTTAAAGAGAAGGAGTTTGGTTTTTTTAGCATTCAAGAGTAGACAACGTTTTAAGAACCATGCTTCTACTGTGTGAAATACATTTTGTGTAATTGTTTGTAATTCAGAGATGGTTTTAGCAGAGCAAATAAGTGTGGAATCATCAGCATATTGTATGCAGGTGGACTGGGGTATAGCTACTTGTAGGTCATTTATGAATAAAGAGAATAGAAGTGGTCCGAGAATAGAGCCTTGGGGGACACTGAGAGAGATAGGCAGTAGAGAGGAGAGTTTGTTATCCCAGAGGACTGCCTGTCTTCTGTTATTGAGGTAGGAAGCAAACCAATGGATAACCTTGGGTTCTAAGGAAATAGATTCCAGAATTTTTATGAGAAGGGGATGGTTAACCATATCAAAGGCTTTGGACAGGTCAATGAACAGAGCTGATGATAGAATGTTGTTATTACGGTTTTTGTTGATGAAGTCAGTAAAGGATAGGAGTGCGGTGGTAGTACTATGAAATGGTCTAAAACCATGTTGGCAGTTAGTTAGAATACTGTGTTTAGTTAAGTGATTCATTAATTGGTAGCTTTTCCGTCAGGGCTCTGCACCCGCTACCATTAAAGTGCAATTGGCTGCAATCTCCAACTTCCATACATCTTACGAGCCCCCTCTCTTATGGGCCATAAACTCTGCAAGGCCTTTTTGAAAGGCACTTGGCTACTTCACCCTCCTGTGTCAGAGCCTGTCATGCCATGGGACCTAAACCTTGTGCTACAAGCCATCACTTCACCACCCTATGAACCAGCTGCCACCTGTGAACTGAAATTTTTATCTTGGAAAACGGCGTTTCTAATGGCCATTACATCGGCCAGAAGAGTATCAGAACTTCAAGCTCTGTCCATTAAACCTCCATATTTGACCTTTCATAAGGACAGAGTTTCATTGAGACTTAACCCATCCTTCCTTCCAAAGGTGTCATCCACCGTCGATCTCCGTCAATCTATCGAGTTACCAGTGTTCTTTCCAAATTTTTCCAATAAAGCAGAGTTCAGGTTCCATCAGTTGGATGTGCACAGGCAATTGAGGTAATGTTTACACAGGACTAAACAGGTTAGGAAGTCTGATCAACTGTTTGTGTCCTTTTCAGAGAACAGAGCAGGTTATCCTGTTTCCAAGTGCACAATTTCTTTTTTTTTTTAAATATTTTTATTCATTTCCAAAAACAAGAAAACATGAATGCAGGTTATTTATGACAATGAAGTATTTACAAATTATTTAAAAAGGTAGGCTAAAACCTCTAAACAGATATCAAACATTAAAACCAAAATAAAGTATTTACAAGGGTGACTATTGTTGACATATAATTGACTTTCTATACAATTGTTTCCTGATTATAATCTGCTGCAGTCATTATTCTCCAGTATTTCAGTTACTTTTTGCCATGCTACGTATAATGATGTAGTTCTTTCAGTTCTTCCTTTAATAGTGTTCATTTCCAATTGCGATACTGCTGACACCATATTCATGAATTGCTTAAAAGTTGGAGAAGCTTTGGATTTCCAGTTTGATGTAATGTTCTTCCTTGCAATAGCTAGGAGAGTCCATAAGATTACATATTTTGTTCTTGGCACACAGTTGGGTACAGATACATTAAATAAAATAATAGATTTGGAAATCTGGAATTTATCATTGAATACCATTTGCAGAAAATAATTTATTTTAACCCAATATGGTTTAATCAAATGGCATTCGTAGAACATATGTTGCCAGTCTGCTTTTATTGATAAATCACATCTCCAGCAGCCAATATTTTTCTTAAACATAAGTTCCATTTTATGAGGGGTTACATAAGATCTGTGTATGAATTGCCATGTAAAAAGTCTCCAATGTAATGAAAGTGATGTCTGCTTTGGAGAGAGAAGAATTAGTTTTTTATCTCTGTCATTTGGCACATGTCCATTAAGTGATCTATAATAATTCCATATTTTGTCATTATTATGCATTTTTATTTTTTGTTTGTTTTATAAATAGATGATAAGTATCCCTTTCCAGTAATGGGTTGATTCGTTAGTAATATTATATGTTCTATAAGGTTAAGAACATTTTGTCTTATTGATGGTTGCATTGTTTCTTGTTTGCTTAATATATACTGTCTTAATTCTTGTACATGTAACCACGAACTATCTTCCATATTTAATTTCTGTTTAATCTGGTCTATTGTCAGAGGTTTTCCAGAGTTTAGCAATTGATGCCAATATATTAATCCCTTTTCTTTAAGCATGTTGACTACTTCCATATTAAATGTTATTATATTACCTTGTGTGTACGCTACTGGATATAAAAGAAATGACCATGCTTTAATATCAGGATTGCTATTAATAAGATTTTGGAACATTTTTAATGTATAAGTAATGTATTTGGAACTTATATTTTTATTCTTATGTATCATCATATATTCCTTCATCAGCCATAGAAAATTGTTTGGTATGAAATCTGTATACTTATTTGCTACTACAAATCCTGATTTTAACAAGTACACAATTTCTAAATGGATTAAAGATTGTATTTCCTTCATCTACTCGGTGGCAGGCAGAAGTTTACCTTTTCCCGTCAGAGCTCACTCTACCAGGGCAATGTCTACATCGATAGCTTTCCATTCCAGGCTTTCACTGGATGATATTTGTGCTGCGGCCACCTGGGCCTCTCCTCACACCTTTATCACTTATTACAAGCTGGACGTGGCTTCTAGGGGCCGGGCTTCCTTTGGTTCCACAGTTCTCAGGAGTATCTTTCTATGAGCCTCCCAGGATAGAGGTGCTGGGGACGCTGTCCCATGAGTAAAGAATGGAGGTGAGATAGGACCACATAACATCAGTTAGTTATGTACTCACCATAACGATCGATGTATGTGGTCCATCTCGCCTACATTCTTACGTACCTTCCCACCTGCCCCCTTCCTAGAGGATTTGGAGGAGTATTGGTTCTGTGAACCCTTCAAGGTCAGTTGCTTTTCTTTCCTTGGCTGGAATTCCTTCCATTGTTGGTCATGTATGGGTTATGATTGGTATGGTTCAAACAAGATCTGGGGCTAGGGCGAGGTGCATCTTGGGATACCAGGTTAAATTAGAGACTTTGTGCTAGAAAAATAGTTGGCCGAGTCGGAGCCGATTCCCTGCTCCGAACCCGTGAGTAAAGAATGTAGGCGAGATGGACCACATACATCGATCGTTATGGTGAGTACATAACTAACTGTTTTACTGTACACTAAGAAATGGATAGATTGGCCCAAACTCTGGACTGATTTGTGTGCTGTTTTTTTTTTTTTTTTTTGTTCCTGGGGAAATGCTATTCAGAAGTGAAGAGACATATAAGGGAACAGTTTTAGTGGCACACCAGGCTGTGATTTTTTTGATGTCTATTGTCATGCAAAGCTGACAAAATAATTGAATCTACCCAATCCTGAAATGTGAGACTGTAGCCCACTGAAGGAGGGGAGATGAGAGGAGTAACTTGGCCAGGAATTGAAACTTGCAAAACTGCTCCTTGTGAAAAGTCTTTTTTATCTCAGTAATTTGTTGACACTTTTGCAAGCTTCTTTCAGAGGATGTGTAGTACATCAATAGGAACAACATTTGTAAAACTCAGCACATACCAGTCAATGACACATGAGCTGCAGACTCTCAAACTTGGCATTTTTTTTCAGGTGGTCCATTCTAAGTGAATGGAAGTCTAGGCTGACAACAGATGGTAGGGGCTATTTGTTCTCACAGTCTGTGCATTGAGACAGATTTAGCTTTCCAAAGGAATCACGATGTCTGCCCCCATGAGGGCAGACAAGAGTAAAAACAAAATAAAATTAGGAATGAGTACTTATTTTGCTGCAGGCAGCTTTGGGAGGTGTAGCAAATCATGGCAAGATAAAAAATATATGTTTTCTTCATCATTTTCCCGTAGTGGTCCTTTAATCAGGGGAAGCCAACCTTCCCCCTCTAAGAGACCTAGGACTGAATTTGCTTATGATACTTCTGATCAGGATTCTGAAATTTCTGTTTCCTCTGATGACCAGGATTTACCCTTATCTACCTATGAGGATTCTGATGTAGAGGACTCTATTCCCTCTGCTTCTCCCCCAGAAGATTTCTCTTTTGGTGAAACCTTGCATACTCTTAGGGAGAGTTTTCGCTGGGAAAGCCAAGATTCCTCTGATTCTAAAAAGAGGCTTAGGGATTTCTTACTCCTGCCTCAACACAGGCCTTTAGCTATCCCTCCTGTACTAGACATTGTTGATGATGCCTTTTTGGAATCTAGCTTGGCCCCTGACTCTTTACCTCCTGCTCCCAGAAAACCTGATGGATATTACAAGGTTCCTGACTCTCACAAGTTACTTTTTAAAAATCCTACTGTGGATCCTGAGACCATTTCACAGGGACCCAAGGGCATTAAGGCTACTACTGCTAAAAATCCTACCTCTTCTGATAGAGATTCCAGGGCATTGGATAGATGGGGTAAGAAGGTATACACTTCTGCAACCTTGGCCATTAGGGCCTTAAACTGACAGTTTCATATGTTAAAGTATCAGCAGCATATTATTGGATTGCTTAAACAAAAAATGATGTTGATTCTCGACTGTGCTGAAAATAAGGATTTACAGGATTTAATGCATTCTGCTGAACAAGTTGGAAAACATACTTTGCAATGTGGTTTTAATTCACTAGAGGCATCTTGCAGGGCTGCTGTCACTGGGTCTGTACTTAGAAGGTATGCTTGGCTTAAGGAGCAGTCTTTGCCAGATCATGTTAAAGCTAAATTGCTGGATGCTCCCTTAAGTCAGGACCGCCTGTTTGGCAACAAAGCAGAAGTACTTAAAAAGATGGAGGAAGAAGCTAAATCTATGCAAACTGTTAAAGATTTCCTACAAGTACAGCCTCCAAGATTTAGTAGGCATTGGCCCTCTAAGAATTGGTCCTTTCCTGCCTCTTCCAGGCCTTCTCAGTTCAAACCCAGAACCAGCAGAACACCCAGGCTGCAGTCCCAGGGTACGCACAGGACTAAGCAGTGGGGGGGCTCCCACTTCCAAATCAAGGAGTAGTAAGACTCCCTCTATGGCGAGCAGTCTCAATGACTTAATTTTAAAACTTCCAAGCACTTCTCAACTGGCTGCTCCTTTAGAGGAAAAGATTGCTCTGCAGGCAAAAAACTGGGAGCTCATTACCCAGGACAAATGGGTTTTAAATATAGTTTCCCAAGGATACAGATTTCACTTCCACATGTTTCCAACCCCAAACGGTTGGCCAGATCTACCCCCCCCCCAATTAGTGGGCAGAGGCTCAAAAGCAAGTACTCTTTCTTAAGCATAAGGGCTATTCAAACTGTACCAGAAGAGGAAAATGGACAAGGTTTCTACTCAAGATTTTTCCTGGTACCCAAAAAAGACAACTCATGGCGTCCTCTCCTGGACCTTTCTATCCTAAACACCTTTCAAATCAAGACGCTAACTCTTCACCAGTTGCTTCCTATGCTAGGCAAGGATACCTGGTTGGCAACACTGGATTTAAAGGAAGCCTACCTGCACATCCCAATCAGGGAGTCTTGCAGAAGATACCTACGCTTCAAAGCAGGCTACATGCACTATCAGTTCTCTGCATGCCCCTTTGGCTTATCTACTGCACCCAGGGTATTCACAAAGTGCTTAGCTCCAGTCATTGCATTTTGCAGGCAAAGGAATAGTCAAAATATACCCATACCTGGGCGATTGTCTAATTCAGGCAGAAAGCCAGGACATACTTTTGAATCATCTGGCATTTGTACAAAAGGTGTTAACTTGTCTGGGGTACACCATAAATGAAAAGAAATCACATTTTGTACCCTGTCAACAAATTATATTTCTGGGAGCAAGCTTGAACACAACTTCCCAGATGGCTTGGCTTGCGCCAGACAAACATATTCATTTGACAACGTACTTCAAACTAATGGCCACAAAAACTCTGCTATCTGCAAGGCAAATACTGCAAGCCTTGGGGTTCATGGCCTCCTGCATTCTCCTAATTCCATATGTAAGATTGCATATGAGCAAACTACAGTGGTATCTAAAAAGCATAAGGTGTCAACATTCTCAGGATCTATAAGCAATGATTCCTGTCATACCTTGCCTACACTTAGAGTTCCTTTGGTGGGCGGAGGCCTGCCACCAAAACAAGGGACTACCATTTACTGTACCCCCTGCTGCCCAAACCCTAACAACAGACGCATCAGACTATGCATGGGGGGCTCGCCTGGCAGGGAAGTGCATTCAGGGCAAATGGAACCCAAGTCAAATGCACCTGCATATTAATCAAAAAGAAATGTTAGCTGTACAGAATGCTCTGACAGCCTTCAAGGACCACATTCTTCCAGGACAATTAATGGTAAAGACGGACAACACCACTGTTATGTGGTACATAAACAAGCAGGGGGGTACCCATTCATACCCCCTCTGCAGACTAGCCATGGCTCTGTGGAACACAGCCTTGAGCTACCAAGTGCACCTACAGGCTCATTTCCTGCCAGGAAAACTAAATACACTGGCAGATGAACTAAGCAGAAATCTCATGGACCCACACGAGTGGAAACTGGAACCAAAGACTTTCAACATTTTGATGAGTAAATGGGGGATCCCAGATATAGACCTTTTTGCCTCCCCCCAGAACTACGAATTGGACAAATTCTGTACAAGGACTCCCCACAAACAAGCTTGGAAAGTGGATGCCCTGTCCTTCAGCTGGAAAAATCTATCAGTCTATGCCTTTCCTCCTCTGCCTCTCCTCTCCAAAGTACTACTAAAGATCAAACAGGACAATCCAAGGACAATACTGATTGCACCAGACTGGCCACACCACCACTGGTACCCCCTCTTGCGCAGTGTGTCACTGCTGGCTCCATGGCACCTGCCTCAGACCCCCACCCTGCTGTCACAGGAGGACGGCCAGGATGTTCATCGTGTTTCACTGCTGCAGTCATTACACTTGGGTTATCCTGCCGTCAGGCGGTCCCGCAGTTGGCCAGAGTTCCAAAGTCTTGGTCCGGCATCGGTTGCTGTCACCTCCTCCTTGACGTCAGTGGTATATAAGAAGCAGCCGACGCCATTTTCTTCAGTCTTTCTTGCTGCGCGGTGCCCGAAGCAAAAGCAGTTCGCAAGTGCCGGTTGGTCGACTCCTGAGATATCAAATTCGATTTTCAGAACCGAAGTCTTCAATAAAGCTAAGTACCCCGTTGGGGAAACTTTATCTTGCCTCAGACCGATGTCAGTAAAAGTCAATAATTTTATTTCTTGTGGGAAGAAAATACCTCATAAGGATTTTCATTCGTACTGTATTCCATGCCTAGGCCCAGATCACGACGTCACTAGTTGTCGGTTTTGTGCTGGATTTAACAAACGCATTATTAAACGTCGGTTTGATTTTGCTCGCCTTTACTTTGGCCGAAGGTTTAATTATACCACGCCGTCAGAACAACCGACGACTGCAATTCACAAAAAACACAAAGACAAGGATAAGGACAGGCATCTGAGGCCCAAAACTGACAACGAAGCCTCTTCTAGGCCAGTCGCCGGTTCTCAGTGAGGTGCTTTCGCAGCCCCTGACACCCGCTACCTCAGAGCCACAGGCCGCTGCCGACTCCCACGTGGAGGTGCCTAGGCCTCTGGATACTCAAGGTGTTGGGCCTGCGGAGACTAACCCTTCAGATGGGTCCAGAGCCGCTGAGCAGGCATCGGCTTCTGAGGGTGTTTTCAGACCTTCACAACTTACCATTGCAAC
The DNA here is from genome assembly GCF_019279795.1 of Protopterus annectens. Lineage (NCBI taxonomy): Eukaryota > Metazoa > Chordata > Ceratodontiformes > Protopteridae > Protopterus > Protopterus annectens. The sequence continues at coordinate 217,517,431 of NC_056728.1, forward strand.
TACAGCCAAGTCTAAAACTACATTAAAGACAAAGAAGCAAGTACAGCATTCACCTGGACAGGCCTCCATGCCTAAAAAGCAGATGCTCAAAAAGGCTGAAGACTTAATTACTCTGATCAGGGGTTCCCATCCCCCTCCTGACAAAAGGCCTAGGCAGGATACATACCATGATTCCTCTGACCAGATTTCTATTTATTCTGATTCCTCTTCAGACCAGGGATACTCTTTACCCCCCTACGAGGACTCGGATGCTGAAGAATCAATTTCTTCAGCCTCTCCTCCTGAGGATTATTCTTTTGGGGAAACTTTACATACCATGAGGGAGCATTTCCATTGTACTCAGAATCCAAGAAAAGGCTCAGAGACTTTCTTTTATTGCCTCAGCACAGGCCCCTTGCTATTCCGCCAGTGTTGGATATTGTGGATGATGTGTTCTCTGAATCCAATTTAAATCCTGATTCTTTACACCCAACTCCAGTCAAGCCAGACAGGTACTACAGAGTCCCTGACTCTCACAAATTTCTTTATAAAAACCCTGTTGCTGACCCAGAAACTATTTCCCGGGGTCTCAAAGGGATAAAGGCTTCCACGGCTAAAAATCCAGTTCCCTCTGACAGGGATTCTAGAGCATTAGACAGATGAGGGAAGAAAGTTTACACCTCTGCAACTTTAGCAGTGAGGGCTTTAAATTGCCAGTTGCACATGCTTAAATATCAACAGTATTTACTGTCTCAGTTAAAATAGAAAATGAGTACAAGTGCAGAACAACCTGACTATAAGGAAATTCAGGATTTATTGCATGCAGCTGAACAAGTGGGAAAGCATACTTTGCAATGTGGTTTTGATTCATTAGAGGCTTCTTGCAGAGCAGCAGTTACAGGATCTGTGATTCGAAGGCATGCTTGGTTAAAAGAACAAAGTTTACCAGATCATGTTAAGGCAAAATTACTGGATGCTCCTTTACAGCAGGATATTTTATTTGGTGTTAAGGCAGAAGAGGTATTAAAGAAAATGGAGGATAAGGCAAAATCTATGCAAACAGTGAAGGATTTCTTTCAGGTACAGCCACCTCGATTTAGCAGGAATTGGCCTACAAGAAATTGGTCCTTTCCAGTGTCAGACAAGCCACAAAGAGGCAGATACAGATGCCCAAGAGGCAGATCTCAGCCCCAAGGCTCTTACAGACCACGACAGTGGGGTACTTCAACCCCAAAAGGAGGGGAAGACAAGTCACAACCTTACAGGAAACAGTCCCAATGACTTCCCCCTTCCAATGCCAAGCTCTTCCCTTTTGGCAGCTCCCTTGGGGGGAAACTAGCACTTTTTCCACAAAACTGGCAAGCAATCACCCAAGACAATGGGTTCTGAATATTGTGTCTCAAGGTTACAGGTTCCACTTTCACACTTTACCAAGGCTAAAAGGAATGCCAGACCTGCCACAAAATCAATGGGCAGAGTCACAAAATCAAATTACAGCCCTCATGGACATGAGAGCTATTCAAAAAGTGCCACAGCAGGAACAAGGACAAGGATTTTACTCGACTCTTCCTGGTTCCCAGAAAGGACAAAGCCTGGAGACCCATACTAGACCTGTCTACTCTAAATACTTACCTGGATGTTCCGAAATTCAAAATGTTGACACTGCAGCAGCTCCTTCCCATGTTGGGCAAGAAAGCTTGGCTTGTTACTTTGGACCTCAAAGAGGCATACCTGCATGTCCCTATCAGAAAAAAATTGCAGAAGATACCTCAGATTCATAGCTGGTTCAATGCACAACCAATTCTCTGCACTGCCCTTTGGCTTATCTACTGCTCCCTGGGTCTTCACAAAGTGCCTGGCACCAGTAATTGCATTTTGCAGACAAAAAGGAATTCAAATATATCCATACCTGGACTACTGCCTGATTCAAGCAGAGAGCAAGGACATTCTTCTAAAGCATCTGGCGTTTGTAAAAAGGTTGCTAATTTGTCTTGGGTACACAGTAAACGAAAATAAGTCAAAACTAGTGCCCTTACAAGAGATAATATTCCTGGGTGCCAGCTTAAATACAATGGCCCAGATGGCTTATCTCACGCCAGACAAACAAGGACAACTGACTCAGTATTTTCAGTTGATGGCGACAAAGTCCCAACTCCCTGCAAGAAAAATTCTGCAGGCCTTGGGATTCATGGCATCCTGCATACTACTAATTCCTTATGCCAGACTGCATATGAGGAAACTACAATGGTACCTAAAAAGTGTTTGGACTCAACACTCTCACAGCTTGGAACCAGTAATACCACTAATTCCCTGCCTACAACAGGAGTTTCGATGGTGGGCACAGGCATGTCACCTCAACAAGGGTCAGCCTTTCACTCTTCCCACAGCCCAGCAGACTTTAACAACAGATGCTTCGGATTACGCCTGGGAAGCACACATGGCAGGAAAATGTATTCAGGGCAAATGGATCACAGACAAAATGCATCTTCACATCAATCAAAAAGAGATGTTGGCTGTACAAAATGCCCGAACAGCTTTCAAGGACCTTCTGCATCCAGGACAATTATTATTAAAGTCATTCGCCACTACAGTAATGTAGTACATAAACAAACAAGGGGGCACTCTTTCTTACCCCCTATGCAGACAAGCCATGACCTTGTGGAACACAGCTCTAACTTATCAAGTTCATCTGCAAGCACAACTCCTGCCAGGAAAGAAAAATACTCTGGCAGATGACTTGAGAAGAAGCATCATGGATCCTCACCGTTGGAAATTAAATCTACAAGTCTTCAGCATGATAATGCAAAAATGGGGGTGCCCGGACATAGATCTTTTTTGCCTCCCCACTGAATTGCCAACTACAAAAATTCTGCACAAGGGACGTATCATACACAAGCATGGAAAGTGGATGCTCTTTCGTTCAGCTGGAAAAGCCTAAAAGTTTATGCCTTCCCAACTCTGCCTCTCCTTACAAAGGTACTCCTAAAATCCAGACAAGAAAAACCACAGATGATTCTGATTGCTCCAGACTGGCCACGCCAGCATTGGTACCCAATCTTAAAGAACTTAGCTCAAGGCCCACCTTGGATTTTGCCTCAAATTCCACACCTACTGACTCGACAAAGCAATCAGATCCTGCACAGTCAGCTCAAAACCTTAAACCTAGCTGCATGGCAGATTCATTAGCCAAACAGACAACACCTCTCTCTAAAGCTGTTATGGATGTCATTTTGGAGGCCAGGAGGCCTAGCACCAGGAAATCTTATTCAGAAAAGTGGAAGAGATTCTGTGCCTGGGACCAGGCTCAAAGCCTTGACCCTTTTGTCCCTAACATTCCTCAGATACTACAATATTTAACTATGATGCTGGACAAAGGACTATCCTTCTCATCCATAAGATCCACGCCTCTGCCATCTCTGCTCATTACAACACCGATCCTCCTGTTTTCTCTCATCCACTGCTAAAGCAGTACCTCAGAGGGGCTAAAAACATAAGACCGCCCTGGAGAGCACCAACACCTACTTGGGACCTCAATTTTGTCTTGGAAAAGCTCACTTTACCTCCTTTTGAGACAGCCAATTCAGCAGAATTAAAATATGTATCATGGAAAACTGCTCTGTTCCTGGCAATAACCTCAGCACGAAGAGACTACAGGCACTAATGGCAATGGAGCCTTTCATCATTTTTCACCAAGACAGGGTTTTTTTAAGAACAAACCCTTCTTTTATGCCTAAGGTGGTATCCAGTGTGGCTCTTAACCAAACTATTCACTTGCCAACTTTTTATCTAAATCCCCAGAATAAAGGGGAGAGACTTCTACACTCCTTGGACATACACAGGCAATTACACTTCTACTTGGACAAAACAAAAGCTTTCAGAAAAATTGAACAATTGTTTGTATCATATGCTGCAGGATCACAGGGAAAGGCTATTTCAAAGCAGACCATTTCAAAGTGGATAGGACACTGTATCTGGTTTTGCTACACACAGCATGGGAAACCTGTACCATCTAACATTATGCCACATTCCGCCAGGGCAACTGCCACTTCTACTGCCTACCTCAGAGGAGTACCTACCAAAGACATTTTGGAAGCTGCATCTTGGAGTTCATTGCACACCTTTACCAAGGATTACCACTTGCTTCTTTATTCTAGATCCAGAGCTGGCTTTGCCACTGCAGTGCTGCAGGGCCTCATAGCCACACCAAATCCTCTATAGAACCAGCCACCCTGACTCAGCTTTGGGATTCAACCCAAGTGTAATGACTGCAGCAGTGAAACACGATGAACATAGTACAGATGTTATGTGATCCTATCTCACCTACATTCTGTACTGATGGGTTCGGAGCCGATCCTCGGCTCCGACTCGGCACGCTATACTATAGAACGAAGTCTCTTATTGGCTGAGCTATCCTACATCCCAGGATGCACCACCACTGCTTCCCCAGATCTCGTTTGCCGCTTTACAGCAAAGACGTGGTCTCGGACTTGGCTGAGCTAAGTGCTTTTTTCTTCAAAGAATTTCTGTCAAATTTTTGATTCATATACCCAAAAGCTGTTTTAACAGCTATCGTTGTTGTGTGACTGAGTTTTGTGTGATTTTTCTGGTAAACTTGTCCTTAATTTGAGGGAAAGGATCCCGTTTCAGTTAGAGGGGCCTTGCCCTCGCGCGTGTGAAGTATTTAGTGTGAGTTTTATTGTAGTGTTATAGTTTAGTTGGGCAAGTAATCCCGTTTACGTTAGAGGGGTCTTGTCCTTATTTACTCTTCTTTAACAAAGTTTTGAAAGTTTTTTGAAGTTAGTGTTTGTGTAAACCTGTCGAAAGAGCATAGACCTTCTGGGTTCAAAAAATGCTCTAAGTGCAGCTACAAGATGTCCATAACGGACAATCACTTGTTGTGTGTGTATTGTTTAGGCCCTAAACATCTTCAGGAGTCATGCAGCGTTTGTCACGCCTTTTCCTCCCGAGTCCTCCAAGAGAGGAAAAACAAATTGATTCTAAAAGGGCTTATTACGCCTTCCTTTGAGGAGGCTTTATCATCTTCCTCTTCACCATCGAAGAAAAAGAAATAGTCGGCTCCGACCAGCCCGTCGGAACCGGCCACAAAGAAATCTCGGCAGGCTTCTCCATCGGCTCCACGGACTTCAGAGCCAAGGGCGGAACGGTCTGCCTCGATGCCTCCAGCCTCGACTCCTCTGGCTTCGGAGCCGACGGCTAGAGCTTCGAGAGGCGGGTCACCTTCATCGGCTCCACTGTCTTCGGAGCCGATGAGAGTTGCCCGCTCAGACTCTTCCCCTTCAGTGCCGAAGTCCACTTCGGCTCCGAGGGAAATTGCTATGGTTGTGGAGTCTCCCTCGGCACCGATATTTATCGAGACGATTTGGAGCCGGTCCCCCAGTCCTTCGGAACCGGTGAAGTCGACTCAAACTCGTTCGATCTCTTCTCGGTCTTCGAGAATGTCGGATTCGGACATAGACAGGGTACTTCAAAGGCTGTTTCAGTCTCCAGTCTTCCAAAAGTTGGTTTCTGCTCCAGCCCAGTCGGCTCCGGAGCTGATTGCCCACCCTGTTGTCTTGGTTCCTCCTCCAACAGCCTCGGCACCGTTGGAGTCGGTGCTGGTGGAGCCAGTGGAGGTTTTCGGGTCGGCTCCGACCCTTACTCCAACCCCGCCCTTTGGGTCGGAGTTCGGTACACGGACCTCCTCGGTCGGCCTCGGGGGTGACGCTTCAGGACCGATGTTTTTGGTTCCGAGCCTCCCTCTCAGTGCATCGGCTGCGGGAGTGCCATCTACTGTTGTGGCCTCGGGGGTCGGACCTTCCCAGGACTCTGGGGGTCCGGCCTTCAGGGCCATGAGGAGTGCTTTGGCCAAATCTTCTTTGGCTACCTCCACCGTCTCTCCGGCACTTTCCCTTGGCACGGAGACTGGTTCCTTTGTTGTCCCCCTGTCTCAAGACAGCGGAGCCCTGCGGCCTGAGGTCACCCCCATTGGGGGTTCCCCCCTTCCTGGAGGTCCTTCCGAAGCGTCTTCGGAGGAACCCCCAAGGAAGAGACAGTGCAAGAGGAAGCACGTCGACTCCCCTGACGAGTCTCTCACCTCGGACACCGACCTCGATGATGCGGAGGGGTCCCCCAAGTCGTTCTCGGATGATGTCTCCTTTGCGGACATCTTAGAAATCCTGAAGCAATGAGGCGACTGGCAGTCCAACCCCCCTTCTGTTGAGGAGTCGGTATTCCTCAAGGCCTTCGGGGCTCAGCCCTCCGCCTGCTGGGTGTCTCTGCCCTTCGATGAGCTTCTGGATTTGATCTCTCGAAGGGCGTGGGAGCTCCTGGATTCTGTGGAACCGGTGCCAGCTCGCCCCAATAAATTTCTTTCAGCCCCCCCCCCCGAAAAGGATTTTCTCTCCAAAGGTGTGGCTGTAGATGCCCTGGTGGTGGCATCTGCTACCCAGCAAGATGTGGCAGAGGCGTCTACGTCCGTCCATCCTCCTAATAAAGAGTCCAGGAGCATGGATCGGTACGGGAAGCGCACCCTTACTTCAGCAGCCTTTACTTTAAGGGCTCTGAATTATCTGACGCACTTCACCAGAATTCAGAGGGATCTGGTCAAGGAACTTTCAGATACCCTCTCTGGTAACCTACCTGAGCAGTTGGCCCAGACGGTTAGCTCTCAGCTGGCTACCTTATCATCATTATCGAACTCATCCATGAGGCTCATTTCGTATGCAGCCGAGGCAGTAGCGCCGGGAACAGGTGTTGCTTTACGGAGACAAGCCTGGCTCCGCCTGTGTCACTTTGCGGAAGCCTTCAAGTCTTCCTTTGCCGATGCTCCCTTCGATGGGTCCTCTCTGTTTGGACCCAAGGTAAAGGACACCTTGACCCGCTGTGAACAAGAGGGTAAGACATTGACTGCCGTAGGGGCACGGTTTTCCACTCCCTTCAGGCCTTATCCCAAGGCTAGAAGAGGGGGGAAAATGTGGTTCCGTAAATCTCAAAAGGCTTACTCCTCACAGCAGGGCGATCCCCCTTCTAGAGGCAGAGGAGGGGGAAATTTTTCAGGAAGACGCCGTCCCAGAGGCGGCGGAGGCCCCCGCAACACTGGAGACCGCGAGTCCTTTCGTGTCTCTTCAACCTTCCAGCATCCCTGAAGGATTGCCCAACTGTGCAGCTCCGGAGCCAGTCGGGGGTCATTTTTCGAAGCACCTAAAGGCCTGGGAGAGTATCACTCAGGACCAATGGGTGCTCCGAATCATCGCCGGAGGTTACACCATCCCCTTTTCTCAACCCCCCCCCCACCATCCCGGACCCACCACCCAGTCAACGGGATCTCGCAGCCTTCGAAATCTCAAAGCTGCTTCAAAAAGGAGTCATCCAACCGGTCCCCAAAGGCCAGACCGGATTTACTCAAGATTCTTTTTGGTGCCAAAAAAGACCGGGGACTTGAGGCCCATTTTGGATCTCAGCAAACTAAACCGATCTGTCAAGAAGTCCAAGTTCCGGATGGTCACCTTACAATCCATTCTCCCGCTGCTGGAGAAGGGTGTTTGGATGTGCTCCATAGATCTCAAGGACGCCTATTATCACATCCTGATAGATCAGGCGTCCAGGAGACACTTGCGCTTCAGCCTGGGAGACAGTCATTTCCAGTTCCGTGCACTGCCCTTTGGTCTCACCACAGCCCCCAGGGTGTTCACCAAATGTTTGGCGGTGGTGACTGCTCACCTGAGAAGTCTAGGATTCCAGGTGTTTCCATACCTAGACTACTGGCTCCTAACTGCCACCTCCAGGCGTCTACTCTTACAAAACCTAGCAGCCACTATATCTCTAGGCAACTCCCTAGGAATCACCTTCAATTGGGCAAAGTCTGTGTTGCTGCCATCTCAGCGCATACGGTTTATCGGAGTAGAGATAGACTCAAAGCAAATGCGGGTCTATCTTCCTACAGAGAGGATAGAAACATTACAGTCTTGAGTTCGAGCCTTGCTCCTCAAACGCCGAGCCCCAGCCAGGATGGTCCTACAACTGTTAGGTTCCATGTCGGCCACCGTTCTCCTAGTCCCCTTGGCAAGGTTACATATGAGGATTCTCCAGTGGCTCCTGTCAGTCCAGTGGTCTTATCAGGATCTCCCTCTCAGTCACCTCATTCTGATCACAGAGACGTGCAAACAGGACCTTCGTTGGTGGCTTCTTTCCTCCAATCTGGATCAGGGGCGACCCTTCGTTCCACCACCTCCAGTGGCCACATTGACTACGGACGCCTCCCAGACGGGGTGGGGGGGACATTACCTGGACAGGTCAGTCCAAGGCAAGTGGCACTCAGACGAGAGTCTCCTCCACATCAACATACTGGAAATGAGGGTGGTGCTTCTATCACTGCAAGCACTACACAGTTACCTCCCCCAGGGCATGATTGCCATTCAGTCCGACAACATGTCAGTAGTCTGGTACCTGAACAAGCAGGGAGGGACCAGATCCTACCCCCTTTGCAGAGAGGCCATGAAGGTATGGGATTGGGCGATTGCAACCAAACGTTCTCTGGTAGCAACACACATTCCAGGGAGATCCAATTTGATAGCCGACAGACTGAGCAGAACTGTTCTCTCCCCTCACGAGTGGTCTCTGAACGACAGAGTGGCAACTCAGATTTTCAGAAGATGGGGAACTCCTTGTTGCGACCTATTCACATCCCCCTCAATACGAAATGCCAACATTTCTTCTCCCTCACCCCAGTTCCGGGGGAGATTTCCAAGGACGCCCTAGTCCAAGCTTGGCCCACCGGCCTGCTATACGCCTTTCCACCGGTTCCCCTTCTTCCCAAGGTGATCCAGAAGGCGATTCGCTTGGAGAGCAAGATGATTTTAGTTGCCCCATACTGGCCTCGTCAAGTCTGGTTTCCCTTTCTTCGGAAATATGCACTGGACGGTCCATGGTTCTTGGACCAAGTTCCGGACCTCTTGACCCATCAGTCGGGACAGCATCATCAGTCCATCCACTCGTTGAGGTTAACAGCTTGGCTCCTCCTCTTCCGACCTTAGTCGGGAACCATGCTTTGGATCCGGAAGTCATACATATCTTGTCCTCGGCCCACAAGACTTCTACTAAGAAAATGTATAACATCAAATGGAAGAGATTTGCTATTTGGGACCAACTCCGGGGATTAGATCCCATAACTGTCCCGGTATCAGAAGTTCTGAAGTTTTTAGCTTCTCTGTTCAATCAAGGTTCTTCGGTCTCTACCATTAAGGTTCAATTGGCAGCTATTTCCAATTTTCATGAGAGCATAGAACCACCTTTGATGAGCAACAAGTTGTGTAAAGCCTTCATGAAAGGTGCCTGGGCTGCTTCGGCCCCCGATATCTCATCCCGCTCCACCGTGGGACCTTAATGTTGTGTTAGGTGCTTTGACCTCTTCCCCCTTCGAACCGGCAGCAACTTGTGACTTGAAATTTCTTTCTTGGAAGACTGCTTTCTTAGTTGCAATTACATCAGCCAGGAGAGTTTCGGAACTTCAAGTCCTGTGTGTCAAACCACCATACCTGGTTTTTCTCAAGGATAAAGTATCCCTCAGACCGAATCCATCCTTTGTTCCTAAGGTTTGTTCTAGTTTTTGTCTGCAACAGTCATTGGAACTTCCAGTTTTCTTCCCAAAGTACTCAGAGCGGAATACATCTTTCACACCTTAGATGTTCATAGGCAATTGCGATTCTGTTTGGATAGGACGCACCAAACACGGAAAACAGATCAGTTGTTTGTGTCCTTTTCGGACAATAAATTGGGCAAAGCCGTCACAAAAGTCACTATTGCCAAGTGGATCAGAGACTGTATCAGTCATACTTACTTCATTTCTAATAAAGAGCTTACATCTACTGTAAAAGCTCATTCTACCAGGGCTATGGCTACTTCGGCAGCTTTTCATTCTAAGCTTGCCATTAGTGACATTTGTGCTGCGGCTACGTGGTCTTCTCCTCACACCTTCATTTCTCATTACAAATTGGACGTGGCATCTCGGGGGCGAGCTTCCTTCGGTTCCACAGTTCTCAGGAGTGTTTTCCAGTGAGCCACCCAGGAATCAGGTGCTAGGGACGCTGTCCCATCAGTACAGAATGTAGGCGAGATAGGATCACATAACATCTTTTAGTTATGTACTTACCACAACTTTAGATGTTTGGGATCCATCTCGCCTACATTCCTAATAACCCACCCTCCTTCCCCTTGCCTTGGAGATCAGAAGAGACCGGACGGTTCGAGATCAGCCGTTTCATCTTGAAACACCTGGCAATATTATATCAACAGTCTATGTGTGTGTGCATGTGTGCGGACAAACAAGATCTGGGGAAGCAGTGGTGGTGCATCCTGGGATGTAGGATAGCTCAGCCAATAAGAGACTTCGTTCTATAGTATAGCATGCCGAGTCGGAGCCGAGGATCGGCTCCGAACCCATCAGTACAGAATGTAGGTGAGATGGATCCCAAACATCTAAAGTTATGGTAAGTACATAACTAAAAGTTTTGTACCCACCATAAATGTAGATGTTAGAGTGTCTTCACTACTGCAGTCCTGGTTACCCACCCAGCATCCCCTCTTTCTTAGCTGGGTCTTATCTATACCTTTCTACACTATACTACCTATGTGGTTTATTTGCTGGTTACTGAAGGTTTTGTTTTTACCTTATTGCATATTTTGTAAGCAATATGTATTGCCTATCTTTTTGGGGGCACCTGTCATCTGGGGCAAGAAAAACTGAAGAAAATGGCGTTGGCTGCTTCTTATATACTCCTGACGCACTAATGTCAGGGAGGCGGCGACAGCAACCGATGCCGGACCAAGACCTTGGAACTCTGGCCGACTCCGGGAACGCCTGATGGCGGGATAACCCAAGTGTAATGACTGCAGCAGTGAAGACACTCGAACATCTACATTTATGGTAGGTACAAAACTGTACTTTCTGCATCCTCAGCTTCAAACCCTGAACCTGGTAGCCTGGCTAATAACCTGATCTCTCCTTTACCATCCCTCAGTAAACAAGTGTTGGATGTCATTTTGGAGGCAAGGAGGCCTAGTACTAGAAAATGTTATGCTGAAAAATGGAAAAGATTCTGTTCCTGGAACCAAACTCAGTGGAGGGGCACAGCAGCGCCCAATTTACCTCAGATTCTTCAATATTTAACTGAGATGCTTCACAAGGGCCTTTCTTTTTTTTCCATCAAAATTCATGCCTCAGCCATTTCAGCTCATTACAACACAGAACCACCCCTCTTCTCTCATCCACTGCTCAAGCAGTTCCTTAGACGGGCCAAAACCCAGGAGAGCCCCAACTCCAGCCTGGGAACTTAACTTTGTATTGAAAAAACTCACTCTACCTCCTTTTGAGCCAGCTGCAAGTGCAGAGTTAAAATTCCTTTCTTGAAAAATAGCCTTCCTTTTAGCAATCACTTCAGCAAGAAGGGTATCTGAATTACAGGCCCTTATGGCAGTGGAGTCTTTCATCATCTTTCATGCGGACAGGGTGTCCCTCAGGACCAATCTTTCCTTCATGCCCAAGGTCGTATCCAGTGTGGCTCTTAATCAGTCCATTCATTTGCCTACCTTCTTTTCTAATCTACAGAACAAAGGGGAATGGATATTGCACTCCTTAGATGTGCACAGACAACTTAGATTTTACTTGGACAGGACTAAACCTTGAAGGAAATCTGAACAACTGCTGGTGGCATTTGCTGCAGGGGCAGAGGAGAAAGCCATTTCAAAGCAAATCATTTCTAACTGTATAGGCCATTGCATTAATTTCTGCTATAAGCACCGTGGAAAACCTATGTCACAGGGGATAAGACCACACTCAACCAGGGCTGCATCTCCCTCTACAGCCTTTCTCAGAGGTGTCCCTACCAGGGATATCCTAGAAGCTGCTACCTGGAGTTCTGTACATACTTTCACCAAGCATTACTGTTTGCCAATTTTCTCCAAATCCAGAGCTGGCTTTGCCACTGCAGTCTTGCAGGGCCTTATTGCTGGTCCTAATGCTATCTAAATTCCTCCTCCCATTCTTAGCTTTGGGAATATACCCAAATGTGATGACTGCAGCAGTGAAACACGAAGAACATAGTACAGTTGTGTACACTTACCGTAAATGTAGATGTTCGAGTGTATTCACTGTTGCAGTCCTGGTTACCCTCCCTCCAGCCCCCTGACTTCTTTTGGCTATACCTCTATTCTCCTTTACTATGCTTAAAAGCTTTTTGGTGTATTTGCTTTTTTTGTTGGAGGTATAACCTTGTATATATATATATATATATATATATATATATATATATATATATATATATATATATATATATATATATATATTAATTGCATCCCATTAGGGGGGCACCTGACATCTGGAGCAAGAAAAACTGATGTAATGGCGTTGGCTGCATGCTTTATACCCCTGACTACCTGACGTCACGGTAGATGAGACGGCGACCGACGCAGGACCCAAGACTTTGATAATCAGGCCAACTGAGGGCTAATGCAAGCAGATAACCCAAATGTGATGACTGCAACAGTGAATACACTCTAACATCTACATTTATGGTAAGCGTACACAACTATGCTATCTGATATTGTTAATCCTCGTTCATTCCTTACGCATGGGTATCTGTTCCGACCTCAGAACCGAACCGGCCATTTTCCAAGCTCCCGTCAGCTTCAAACTCTCGAGCTAAACTCTTACTCACAACCCTCTCCCTGTTACCTCAGATTTCGTTTGCTGCATTGCCATTCGGTCGTGTCAAGCTGCTTCTCTTCAGCTAAGTACAGTTATTTGTTGTTTAATAGCCATTTATATTACTTTTCTGTCAGAAAAGTTTCTATTTCGTTGTCTCTTACCCTATCGCATCTAACGATCATACTTTCTTCAGGTTTTTCTTCTCTTTTCTCTACCTTTTTACCACAAGGTATTCTCCCTTTACCATCGTTGGTAATCCTTCCCTTTTTCTCATACCTTCAGGTATTCTTTTCTACCATTGCTGGTACCCTTTTCTGCTATCTAATTTAGTTATTATGGCAGATAAGAAAGGTAGTCCGGGGTTTAAATGGTGTTCTGATTGTGGACACAAACTACTTACTTCTGATGCACATTCTTTGTGCGTTTATTGTTTGGGGGCATCCCACTTGCCTGTTGACCCGCCCTGTACTACTTGTGAGAACTTTTCAAATAAAACCTTGTTGGAAAGGAAAAACAAGCTGTTACTGAAGGGACTTCTTAAATCTCCCTTTTCAGAGGCTATTTCTGGGTCGGAGGCCTCAACCCCTCCTAGAGCCCATAAGAAAAATCTTGGATGTTCCTACCAAGGCTAAATCTTTGCCTTCATCCCCGGCTGGGGACTCCCGCCAACCAAAACCTAAAAAGGCTAAAGTTTCAGCTCCGGAGCTCACTCAGTCAGCCCCAGTGCTTTCGGTGCCTAGACCTTCGGCACCGAGGCCTTCGGCTCCATTAGTGATCTCGGCTCCATCTTCTCCTGCAGCATTCACTATATCAGCACCGAGGGGCTCCTCGGTTCAGACTATTACCACTGTATCGGCACCGACCATTCAGTCGGCACAGACCTTGACCACATCGGCTCCGACATCTTACTCGGAACCGACGCCTTTATTGTTGACTCCAGTTTTTTTGGTTCCATTTTCAGTACCAACAACCACTTCGGCACCGATCCCTGTGTCGGTGCAGACCATGACCTCGGCACTGATGACATCTTCGGTGCAGACACCTGTAGTTCAGTATCTCTCGGCACCGTTGTTCTCTGTGCGGACTGGTGAGATAGGCACCGAGTTTGCCTCTTCTGTGGACAGGCCTGTTTCTTCCTCAGTCTCCGTGAGGTCCACTAGAAGCCTTTCCGAAAATGATGTGTTGCATCTTGTGCATCAGGTGCTCTTGGCCAGAGGTATCCCACCTCCACAGGAACTATCCTTCCTTGGGAGATGATCACCCGTCTCGAAAGACCCCATTCTTAT
>NC_056728.1:217531895-217636895 GCF_019279795.1 Protopterus annectens
AGTCAACCAACCAGTCCCACCAGACCAGCTAGGATCCGGGTTTTACTCAAGGTTCTTTTTAGTGCCAATAAAGACAGGGGAACCGGGAAAAGCCGAAAGACACAACAACAACAACAACTGGAGACCAATCCTGGATCTCAGCCTACTGAACAAATTTATCAAATCTCAAAAATTCCAGATGGTCACAGTACAGTCCATTCTTCCCTTCATAGGGAGGGACAACTGGATGTGCTCTATAGAAATCCAGGATGCGTACTACCACATAAAGATGGATCACTGCTCCCAGAGGTTTCTCCGCTTCTGGCTGGGAGCCAATCACTACCAGTTCAGGGCACTGTTATTCTGTCTCTCTATAGTCCCCCCAAGCGTTCACCAAATGTATGGCAGTTGTGGTAGCTCATCTTTGACTACAAGGATTCCAGATGTTTCCCTATCTAGATGACTGGCTCCTTACCGCTCTGACCAGGAATCTCCTAGTCCGCAGCCTCACTTACACTCAAGGTCTCTCTCTCCGCTTGGGGATTACAGTCAACAAAGACAAATCTCAGATGTTCCCAACGAAGACACTGGAATTTATTGGACCGGTCTTCGACACAACATCCTGTCAAGCTTCTCTCCCCCCTCACAGGCTTTTGAAAATAAGACACCAAATCCAAGACCTTCCTCCTCACACATATACACCTGCACGTCTTGTACTGCAACTCTTGGGCTCTATGGCAGCTGCCATTACATTAGTATCGCCGGCGAGACAGCATATGAGAATCCTGCAGTGGCATCTTTCCGCACAATGGTCATTGTTAACCCACCCACATGATATGCCTTACAAACCGTTGTAAGGAAGAAATGCTATGGTGGATGAAGCCACAAACGAATCTTTGGTGTCGACCATTCTGTCTTCCCCAACCCACGGCCACGGTGACCACAGACACTTCACTGTTAGGGTGGAGGGGACATTTCCAAGGAAAGACTGTCCAAGGCACCTGGACCCCTATCGAGGCCAACTTGCAGATAAATGTCCTGGAACTGAGGGCAGTTCTCTTAGCGTTGCAAGCGTTCCATGCATCCCTACCCTCGGGTACCATTGCAATTCAGTCTGACAACATGTCAGTTGCTTGGTATATCAACAAGCAAGGCGGAACCAGATCTTACCCCCTGTGTCGGGAAGCCATGAGGATTTGGCACTGGGTGATAGCTTCCAATCGCTTTCTTATAGCAACGTACATTCCCGGGAGTTCCAACCTTATTGTGGACAATCTGAGCAGGAACATCCTGATGCTTCACGAGTGGTCCCTCAACCCTGTAATAGCAGATCAGATCTTCCAACATTGTGGCAAGCCTTGCTGCGACCGTTTTGCTTCCCCTCTAAACTACAAATGCAGAAGCTATTTTGCCTTGATCCCCCCTCAGAGGGAACCACCGAGGGACGCTCTAATGTACAATTGGCCCCCGGGTCTTCTGTATGCCTTTCCCCTGTTTCCCCTCATTCCAAAATTTCTCCAGAAAGCTCAGAGGTTGAAAAGCAAAGTGGTCCTCATTGCTCCCTACTGGCCAATTCAAGTCTGGTTCTCATTTCTATGGCCTGGCCTCATCTGATTCACAGTCTGTGGATTCTGAATCATTCCTAGGACCTGTTATCTCATCCTCAGGGACTGATTCATCTGAACCAGCACAGTCTCAAGCTTACAGCTTGGTTCCTCCACTTCCAATGATTGCCAGGCTGCCTGACATCCCATCTCCTGTTTGTGAAATTCTTCTGGCCTCACACAAACCTTCCACTAGAAAGGTTTATTCTAGTAAATGGACTAGGTTCTCTATTTGGGCCAAAGACCAGAACTTAGACCTTTTCTCTATGCCTATTCAAAAGATCCCACAATACCTGACTACTCTTTTACATGCAGGAGCCTCAGTTTCAATGATCACTGTACATTTAGCAGCTATCGCCAATTTTCATAATGGTCTTGATAATTCTTCAGTTATGTCACACCGCCTATGCAAGACCTTTTTGAAAGGAGTATTACATGTTAAACCTCCGGTCAAGCCTCCGTTTGAACCCTGGGACTTGACTCTGATGCTTCAGTCTCTCACAGGTTCTCCCTTCGAGCCCTTTGATTCATGTGATTTGAAATTTTTGTCATGGAAAACCATACTTATAGTAACACTCATCTCAGTGAGAAGAGTATCTGAGCTGCAGGCCTTGAGTGTCAAGAATCCTTACTTGATCTTCCACACTGATAGGGTGTCCCTTCATACTGACCCGTCTTTCTTGCCCAAGGTCATTTCTGGCTTTTCCATTAACCAATCTATTGACCTGCCGGTTTTCTTCCCAAGGCATTCTAACAGAGGGGGAGTACCTTTTGCACACCCTTGATGTGCACCGGCAGCTTCATTGTTATTTGGACAGGACTAAATCTTTCAGGAAAACAGACCAATTGTTTGTGGCCTTTGCAGGCCCCAGATTGGGTGAACCTGTTTCCAAAGTGACTTTATCCTCTTGGCTTAGAAATGTCATTACCTTTATCTACCAACAGAATAAGCTATCCTTACCTTCCAGAATAAAGGCTTATTCTACCAGATCTATGGCTACTTCTGTATCTTTTCATTCCAGAGCCTCTATGGATGATATATGTGCAGCAGCCACTTGGGCAAGACCTCATACCTTTATATCGGATCTATATTATATTAGCAAAAATCCTTTTAAGCGAATGCGAAAACACCGACACGTATTGCGCGAACCGCGATTATGCCGAACATACTAAACCTCAAAATTCAAAAAGTCGAAGTGTCATGGTTGGCCCGTCTGCGGTACAGCTCCTTAAGGTAAGTGTGCGATAGTTATGGACCTTAGGGTTAGGGTGCGGGTTAAGGTAAGTGCATAGATAGGTAATGTATGTAAGGTTTAGTGTAGGGTTAGAAGTAGGGTTTTGGTGCTTTACTTTAAGGTTAGAAGTAGGGTTTTGGTTAGTGTATTTTTGTGGTTTATTTATTTTGTTTGGGTAGGCAGTATGTAGTAGGAGGTGGAATTGGCCGACTATGGGAATTCAACTTTTTGTATTTCGCGGTTTAGTACGTTCCGCATATTCGCGGTTCACGCAATACGTGTCAGTGTTTTCGCATTCGCTTAAGGGGATTTTCACTATTATAATATAGACCCCTTTATATCTCATTACAAATTGGATTTGGCCTCCATGGGACGAGCATATTTTGCTTCTATGGTGCTCAGAAATATCCTTCCTTAGGGCCACCCAGGACTCAAGTAGCTGGGGACTCGGTCCTATCTGTAATGAATAAACAACAATTTACAACATCAGATAAAGAAGTTATGTCTTACCATAACGTTCCATCTGTGTTGTAGATCTTTGTTCATTCATTACTTCCCACCCTCCTTCCCCCTGCCTGGACTCCTGGTGAACTTTAGGAACTCCTGGTTAGGGTATTTGCTCAGACAGAGCCTCCTACTATTTTTTCTATTACTACATCTTTTATCTAAGGTGGGCAAACTTGATTTGGAGTAACTAAGAGAGGGGCATTGTGGGTAGGTTCTTAGCTGAGAGTTTTTGGCTTGCGCAAGCTGGGAAACGGCCGTATCGGTTCCGAGGATGGAACTGAGGTCCTATCTGTAATGAATGAACAAAGATCTACAACACAGATGGAATGTTATGGTAAGACATAACTTCTTTTTTTTCAAATATTTATTATATTGATAACGTTTATTAATAGTAGTTTTAGATACTTTTATAAGCTCTCATAGCTTGATTGTGTAATTCCCATTCCCTTGGTGTGCTATTTTCTTAAATTTCTAGTTGGCCTCTTTTTTTCCTAGGCCTAGTTTAAAGTGTGTTTTATCAGTGACTTTTCTGTCACTGCTATCTTGTTAATAGAGTTAGGGTGTGCTTAGTTAGTGACCTTTTGTCACAGTTTAGAATTATTAGAGATAAGGTTTAGTTTAGTGTGTGAAATAGCATTTAATATTGTTGTGTGCATTTAAACAGTGATTTCTGTCACAAATCCTTGTTAGATAAATACTTCTGTGTGTGTGTGTGTGTGTGTGTGTGTGTGTGACTTTTAGCCTGTATTTTTCTAAGGGCTTTTTGACTGTGTTACTGTTCAAATTTATTTGAGAGTGTTCAGTTTGACAGTAATCTTTGTTGATACTGTGGTTTGTACAATATGGTTGACCAAGACAATCACCCTAATTGGCTAAGCTTCTGGTGTCATTCAAAGGGGATCCAGTATCTGTCTGCCTGGGACGACATGATCGACAAACCATGATGCTTTGCCAGAGATGGTCTGCACCTGTCACCCCTGAGATTCAGGTTACTGACTAAAGCTCTTGCCACCCCTATGGTGCCTTTTTTAGGCAAGGTTCAAAGGACAAAACCACCACCATAACAGATACAAGCATGCAAAATCTGAAGGTAATGCTACTCAATGCTAGAAGTCTAAACCTCAAAATGCACTCTCTTGAGGCACTCCTGAAAATGGAGAACATCAATATCTGTGCAGTAACTGAGACCAGGTTCAAGTCTCCAGAAAGCACCCCTGCAATACCAGGCTACAACTCTTACCACACTTTTCAGCCACTAAACCAAGACTGAAACACTAAAGGTGGGAGTGTCCATATTCATCAAGGATATTCACACCTCCAGGCTAGTTGCCCAACACAATGCATCTGAAATTCTCTAGGTGCAACTAACACTAGGTAAGACTTCAATCCAAATTGTACCTTGCTGCAGACCCCCCACCATGCCCCAAGATTCTTACTACACCTTTCTAAACATACTGGAAAATATTAAGATACAACCAAACACCCTAATACTGGGTGATTTCAACTACCCTGCCATTAACTGGGAAAACTACTCGGGTAGCAACACCTTTTCCCAACGGTTCTTGGAATTCATAAATTCCAACACCCTGGATCAACTAATCCATTGTCCCACCAGGGGCTCCAATATCCTAGACCTGGTCTTTACCAACATGGGAAATAGATTCTCCACACCAGTGGTCACCCCCTCATTGGTCATGTCTGACCATAAGCAAATCACCCTTGACATCCACATCCCATCACCACCCCCCAGTAAGGAAACCTCTATAAAAACTTCTCCAAAGCCAGTTTCATGCTACTCAAGTCAGAAGTGACAAACTTCATGACAGCCATGCAGATGGGAGCTGAAAGTTCGACTGCTGAATCCTACACTAAGGCACGGTATGAGCACATCTACTCATGCATGAATCGTGCCATCCCAAATAGAACCAAGATACTCTCCTCCAAAAAGCCAATCTCGTGGTCCCCTGCCATAAACAAACTATACAACAGAAGAAAGAAACTGTTGCAGGATGCAAAAAAACTCCCTTACCAGCCTCAGTAAGAAGCTGAGATCCCTCATAAAATCCTCCAAAGCTAGTTACGAAAATAAAATTGCCAAAGATTCCAAAGACAACCACAATGCATTCTATAGTTATGTCAAGAATCTAAATGGCAATGCTCAGATATGCTCTGAGTTACAACAGAATGGCATTAAATATACTGATTCCAAGGATATTGCCAATATCCTGGCAGATCGATTTAGTGCCAACTTCACCCCCCTCACCCCCTACAGTGCCCATCTCAATACCAAAAGATTGCCAAATTCCAGTAATCATGGCCACACAGGTAGAAACCGCACTCTCCAAAACTAAGAATACAGCATCCATGGGACCAGATGACATCCCGGGCTGTGTACTACATGAACTACAAAATGAACTGGCACCTTACCTAAGTGTCATGTTTAATCATAGCCTCACCTCAGGCTTCGTGCCCACTGAGTGGCGCACAGCTACAGTTTTCCCACTCAACAAGGGGGGATCCACCTTGGATCCCGGGAACTACCGTCCCATCAGTATGACAAGCCTGATCTGCAAGGGCATGGAACTTATAAAAAAAGACATTGTCAACCTTCAAACACTGGACCCCACCTAATTTGGGTTCGTGAAGGGAAGATCTTGTCTCCTGAACCTGACTGACTTCTTCGAATCAGTCTCTAGAGCTGTGGACGAGAGTAAGGAGGTCCACACAGCCTATCTGGACCTTGCCAAGGCCTTCAACACCATCCCCCACTCTGGAATCATAGATAAACTTACTAAGCTGTGCATAAATCCCTGCGTCACTCGATGGGCTGCCAACTGGCTTACTGACAGAACCCATACTGTAAATGTAGCCGACTCCAAATTAAGCTCCAGACAAGTGACAAGTGGAGTACCTCAGGGTTCAGTCCTGGGACCGCTCTAGTTTGGCATCTACTTCTCTGAAGTACAAGCCAACACTAAGGAACATTGGCTAACAAAATTTGCAGATGACTGCAAACTGGGAGCCATTATTGAATCCCCAAATGATGTGGATATTCTACAAAAGGGCCTTACAGAAACAGATGCTTGGTGCCAGAGCCATGGGCTCAAACTCAATGCTAAGAAATGTATAGTTATCCCCTTTGGGAAAAACCATGTACCCATGAATTACCACATAGGTGGCAGTACACTAAATACCGAAAGTGTGATGAGAGACTTAGGGACACAGGTGAACAGTGGTCTCACCTTCGATAACCACATTGCCACAACAGTCAGGAAATTCTTCTATGTGGCACACCTCATCACTAAGGGCTTTTCATTCAGAAAAAAGGAGATCATTGTCCCACTGTACTTATCCCTCATTAGACCCATTATAGAGTACAACGCCCCATTTGGTATGTACCTCACAAGACATCTGCAACAGCTGGAAAGGCCGCAGAAATAACTCACTAAAAGAATCATGGGCCTAAAGCAGATGCCCTATACTGACTATCTAAAAAAATTCCAGCTATACTCTGTGGCATATCGTCTACTCAGAGGCAATCTCTGCTTAACATACAAGGCCATGTCAAACCATGAGCTGCTGGACATGCTCCACTTAAAGAAATCCCAATCCCTCAGAGCCACACGCTCCAGGGATCTATGCCTTGTCATCACAATGAACAAAACATGCTGGAGGGATAGGTTCCTGACCCAGAGACTCCCCATACTCTAGAATAGACTGCCCATGCATGTCAATCAGAGCACCTCCTTGGCCCTCTTCAAAAGGAACGTTGACGATTGGATGAAAGATAGGACATTCACCCCTGGGATCACGTCAGTCTCCCTGCTAGACAGGGGTCCAGGCAATAAATACTGTGGGAAGAAATATCCAGGGAATTGTTATGGCTAGGCTTGTATAGGCCCTAGGGCCAATAGCCTAGTACCAACCTATGAACCTAAGTCAGGATTTAAAAAGTACCCCAAATGTGGCCACAAAATGTCTGCCACTGACAGTCATGTCAACTGTGATTATTGTTTAGGAGCATTACATTTACAGGGTTCTCCAGGAGAGAAAGAGGAAGTTGATTGATAGAGGTTTGCTGAAACTCTCTTTCCAAGTAGCTTTGAGCAACCAAGATGGATCCAGCAAGTCCTCAAAGTCTTCCAAGACTTCTGAAATTAAAAAATCCAAAAAGTCTTCGACGTCAGCTCCACAGACATCGGAGCTGACCATCTTATCTTTTCGGAGCCGGTCCCCAGTCCTGGAACTGGTATCCGAAGTACCTAATTCTCCTTTGTTACAGTCAGTACCACCCTCTATCCACTCATCTCGGTCTTCGATCAGCCTTTATGATTTGGATGTGGATCGTGTGTTGCAGAAGTTTCTACAGGCACCGGCCTTTGCTAAATTTTTATCGGCTCCAACCCAAGCGGCGTCAGAGCTGAAGACCCTTTTGTCAGCTTCTACTCTTCCTCCTCTGAGCCATACCAGTCCCTTGGAGGTGGAGGAGTCGGACTTGTTGATCATGGAGCCTTCGGAGCCAATGCCTGCTCCAGTGTCTTCGGCTCCATTTACTCTGACGTCCTTGGTGCTGATTGAGGAATCTAGGACCCGACACTCTCTGGTTGGGTCCAGGGAGGATAGTCAAACCGACTTGTTGGTTCCGACTCTGTCTCTCGGGGCTTTGGCTTGGATGAGCTCGGCTTCTACCTTTGGCTTGGAGCCCACTGTCCTGGTGTCAGGGGTAACAATGGTTTCCTTGGATCCGTTGGTCCCTTCACATCAGAGCAGAGGTGCCTTCGAAGCCATGAGGAGAGTCATGTCTCCTAAGACATCTTCAACCTCAGGTCCAGCTTCTTCCTCCCCTAAATTGCCTGTGTCTGCTTCTGCTTTACACATCCTTGCCAAGTGTAGAGATCCAGAACCTCAGAAAGCCTCATTGGGTGGTCCATGCTCTTCCGAGACCTCACCAGAAGCTCCTACTGATGAGGTTCCTAGGAAGAGAGTTTGTAAGAGGAAGCATCTAGACTCCCCACATGAGTCACTGACATCTGATACCGACTTGGATGAATCAGAAGGGTCCCCCTCTGAGGATATCTCATTTGCTGAGATACTAGAAATCCTTAGGCAGAGGGGTGACTGGCAGTCCACCAACCCTACTGAAGATGAGTCGGTTCTCCTGAAGGCTTTCGGATCTCAGCCCTCCACCTCTTGGGTGTCTCCACCCTTTCATGAGCTTGTGCAGATGGTCTCATGAAGGGCGTGGGAGTCTCCGGACACCATGGAGCCTGTCCCTAGCAGGCCTAATAAATTTATCTCTGCTTCCCAAGACAAATCCTTTCTGACCAAGGATGTGCCAGTTGATGCCATTGTAGTGGCAGCAGCCACCAAAAAGGACATTTTGGAAACTTCCTCTTCTATCCATCCTCATAACAGAGATTCCAGGATCATGGATAGATATGGGAAGCGCACTTATAGTTCAGCAACTTTTGCACTGCATTCGGTCAACTATCTAACCCATTTCACAAGACTGCAAAGAGATCTCCTTAAAGAGCTGGAAGATACTCTTCAGGGTACAGTAGCTGCAGGAGCTTCAGATAAAGTTGCCTCCCAGCTTGCTACCCTCAACTCCATTGTTAACTCGTCCATGCGCCTCATTTCGTATGCAGCTGATGGAATGAGCAGGGCAGCAGGTACAGGAATTGCTCTTAGGAGACACCCCTGGATGCGCTTGTGTTCCTTCGATGAGCCCTTCAAATCATCCTTTGTAAATACCCCTTTTGATGGCTCGTCCCTTTTCTGGCCCAAAGTTAAGGAAACTTTGACCAGGTGTGAGCAGGAAGGAAAGACTCTGTCTGCCATCGGAGTCCATTTTCCACCCCTACCAGACCCTACCCCAAGGGTCAAAAGGGAGGGAAAATGTGGTTCCGAAAAGCCCAAGGAGCCTTTCAGGACACACATGGTGACTCCCCCCCTCCGGGGGCAGAGAAGGGAGCAATAATGGAAGATGCCGCCCTCACGGCACAGGGGGTCCGTAAAACCAGGGTGACAGAGATCACTTCTTTGGGAAGCCCTACCAGCGCTCCTGAAAGGAGGCCTGACTGTCCTACTCTGGAGGCAGTCGGGGGTCGCTTATCTTTTTATCCAGACACCTGGCTCAAAATAACAAATGACAACTGGGTACACAGTATCATTTCCAGAGAATACTTCATTCCTTTTGCCACCCCCCCTCCACCGACAAGGAAAATCCTGGACGTTCCACCCAGTTACAGGGAACAGGCAACAGTAGAGGTCCAAACGTTGCTAAGAAAAAGAGTCATCCAACCAGTCCCAGCAGACCAGACAGGATCCAGAACTTACTCAAGATTCTTTTTAGTTCCAAAAAAGACGGGACCGAAGACCTATATTGGACCTCAGCAGGCTAAACAAATCTGTCAAGAAAGAGAAGTTTTGAATGGTCATGCTTCAGTTGATAGTTCCCTTTTTAGGGAAAGGCAACTGGATGTGCTTGATAGATCTCCAGGATGCGTACTACCACATAAAAATGGCCAGATGATCCAGGGATCATCTGTGCTTCTGGCTGGAAGCCAATCATTGCCAGTTTTGAGCCCTGCCCTTTGGTCTCAATACAGCCCCCAGAATGTTCACCAAATGTATGGCAGTGGTCACGGATCACCTGAGACATTTAGGATTACAGGTGTTTCCATACCTAGATGATTGGATCCTCACCGCCACCACCAGGCATCAACTCATTCAAGCCAGGGACTCCACTCTTTCACTCTGCAGCCAGCTGGGCATTACAATAAACTCAGAAAAATCTGCCTTGTTGCCATCGCAACATACTGTTTTTATCGAAGCAGAACTGGACATCACCACCACCACCATGCTAAGACTTCCAGTAGAAAGAGTCTTGCTACTTTGTCAGCAGGTCCGCAATCTCATATCCAAAAACAAGGTTCCAGCATCAGAAGTTCTACAATTGTTAGGTATGATGGCAGCTGCAATTCTGCAATTCTGGCCATACCACTGGGTCACATGCACATGTGGATACTACAGTGGCTGTTGTTCACTCAATGGTCTTACCAAGAGCTCCCCATGTCTCACCTGATAATGATCACAAACTCTTCCAAAAGGGATCTTCAGTGGTGGTTGACCTCATTTCATGTCACGATAGTTCATCCCTTTGTTTTACCCCCACCAGCAGCCACAGTGACCATGGACACTTCCCTGATAGGGTGGACGGTGGCATTTTCAGGGAAGGACAGCACAAGGCACATGGACTGACCAAGAGACACACCTGCATATCAATGTCCAAGAGATGAGAGCAGTACTTTTGGTGCAGCAGTACTTCCAGGACTCTCTTCCTCTGGGTATGATTACGATTCAGACAGACAACATGTCAGTGGTCTTGTACGTGAACAAACAAGGAGGAACCAGGTCATATCCCCTTTGTCGCAAGGCCCTAAGAGTATGGCAGTGGGCTATATCCACCCAGCGCTTTCTGTTAGCAATGCACATCCCAAGGAAATCCAGTGTGATAGCAGACAAGCTGAGCAGAGCAATTTTGTTGCCCCCTGAGTGGTCACTCAAGAAAGAAATAGCAGATGGGATATTCCATAGGTGGGGCCAGCCTTGCTGCAACCTTTTTGCCAGTCACATGAACAAGAAATGCAGAAGATACTTTGCCCTGATTCCCCCTCTGGGAAAAGCTCCAAGGGATGCATTCATTCACGACTGGCCTCCAGGTCTCCTCTATGCAGTTCCACCAATCCCGTTGATACCCAAGGTTCTACAGAAAGCAAAAACCCTGGGAAGGACCATCATTCGAATAGCCCCTCATTGGCCTCACCAGATTTGGTTCCCCTTCCTTCGACTTCATCTTTTGGAGGACCCTTGGATTCTGGACCCAGTTCTGGACCTTCTGAAGCACTCGTCGGGGGAACTTCATCCCTCTCTGCAGTCCCTGAAGCTGACAGCTTGGCTTCTCCAATTCCCGTCATAGCCAGGTTCCATAACCTTTCCATTGAGAGGAAGCAAATTCTCTTATCCTCTCATAAATCTTCAATGAGGAAGCTATACCTTAGCAAATGGAAACATTTTCTATATGGGCCTCTAAAAACAATATTGATACTTACCAAGCCCCTATGGCCTCCATTTTAGAGTTCTTGACTATGATTTTCAACAAAGAAGCTGCAGCAGCAACAGTTCGTGTTCAACTTGCTGCCATTTTTAATTTTCATCTTGGATTTGAAGGACTGAATATTATGTCACACAAATTATCCAAAGCCTTTCTCAAAGGGACCTTTCATCTCAGACCACCTGCAAAATCTCCCTCTTCCCTATGGAATCTAAATTTTATGCTTTCCCACATTATTCTTCCTCCATTTGAACCAGCTTCCTCATGTGGCCTCAAATTGTTGTCATGGAAGACTATCTTTTTAGTAGCTATTACTTCTGCCCGCAGAGTGTCAGAGCTTCAAGCCTTGTCCATTAAGCCTCCTTATTTGATTTTCCATGCTGACAGAGTCTCACTTCGAACAAACCCCTCCTTTTTTCCCAAGGTTTGCACTGAAGCTAATCTTAATCAAATTACTGATTTGCCAGTTTTCTTCCCCAATCACTCCAACAATCTGGAATACATCCTGCACAAACTTGATGTTCACAGACAGCTCAGATTTTACTTGGATAGAACAAAAGATTTTAGAAAATCTGAACAGCTTTTTGTTTCCTTTTCAGACTCCAGGAAAGGTATGCCAGTGGCTAAAACATCTCATTGTATCACATTTACTTATTCAGCTGCCAATATGTCCCTGCAATAAAAAATAAGGCTCACTCAACCAGAGCAGTTTCTACATCCTCTGCCTTTTCTGCCAGACCTTCTGGCTGGCACGGCCTTGGTAAACGGCCGAGTCAGAACTGAGGATCGGTTCCGAACCCACATGTAAGGAATGAATGAAGATTAACAACATCAGATTAACCATTTTTAAGTATGAAGTAACGTGTTTTAACTATCTTATGATGTCTCTAGTTGAAGCAGTTTGCAAGCTTTTGTTAAGTGTTCCCCATTTTGCCCATTTGTTTTATATTCTGAAGATGGAAGGTTGAAAAGTATGATTCTACCATTGAAGTGATTTTATTTTTCAGTTTCATAGGTATTTACCTGACTAATGACTACAAAGGCCTTTTTAAGCCTAGCTATGCATCACAAATCCCTGACAAACTCAGATACTCATGATGAGTGTAAGCAGAGGCCTGGGAGATGAAACATTTACAGGCTGCCTATGTCCATTAGAGACATAGGTGGCAAACCAGGGATGAATTCCCCATTCCCCATCCAATTGTCTGCATTACACTTGAATTGGGTTAAGGAGGAACTCTGCTGCACATGGATAAGGAGTCTGTTCCAGAGAAGGGTCAGTCTCTGGGATAGATACCTGTCCCTCCAGCAGTTCATATTTACATCACAGGGAAAGTTTAAGACTTTAGAATGGGTAATTCTAATGTTTGTTTTGCAGATTTGCAGGAGCTCCATCAGAGTGGGGTCTCACAATGCCTTGTATGCCAGGTGTAGATCCCTCAACAGCCTGTAAGAGACAGAATACAGAGATAAACAGAGATAATGCCTTAAGGTGGTCTGCATAGGACATGTTACTCACACCCTGTATTCTTTAAGTGAAGAACCTCTGTGGATGTTCCATTTGTTGGATATCCCTGGTTAGGTACATACCAAAGGGGGAACTGTATGCAATTATAGGTCTGATAAGTGACAAATACAGTGGAACAATGACTTCCTTGGACTTAGATGCCATACCTTTGTTTATAAGTTGCACAACATAGAATGATTTGCTCACTACTGTAGACATGTGGCGGTCAAAAGCTAGATTACTGTCTGTGTGTGTCCCCAAGTCCCTGACTACTGGGTCAACTCTTAGGGGTGTGTTGTCAATATGATAGTTACCAGGGGTGTATGACTTCCTGAAGGGAACTATTATGCATTTCTTGGCATTTAGTTTTAGTCCATGCCTCTGACACCAGTTGTTTGTCTGTGTCATCCTTTTTTGGAGAACATTTGTGTCAGTGGGTGATTAAAAAACAGATCCTGATTTGCAATCATCTGCCATTTACATTGGCCTTGACTTCAGAGAAGTAAATACCAAAAAGGAGTGGTCTCAGGACAGTTTCCTGAAGGACTCCGCTTGTTTCTGGTCTCTTTGTAGAGGTGGATTCCTCATTTCTAACTTTCCGGGTCCTGTCTGTGAGCCAACTGGTTATCCAAAGGGTTACATAAGGATTTGTACCTAACCTCTTATGTTTGTCAAAAATGCCCAAGTGAGGGATTGTGTCAAATGCTTTGGCTATGTCAAGGTAGGCAGTGTGAACCATTTAACCCTCATCCATCGCTTTGGTGGCCTTCTCAAAGAATTCCACCAGGATGAGTAAGCATGTTCTACCCTTGATGAAAACAATTGGGTTGGGTCCAGTGTCTGGAGGTTTCCTATGTCATTGTTGATCATTTCCATGATAAGTCTTTCCATGGCTTTGCATGAGGCTAGTGAGACTTATGGGTCTGTAGTTCCCATGGCCTGTAGATGGCCCATCTTTGTGCATAGTGATAACTGTTGCTGTTCTTTCATGAAGCACAAAACCTGTTTGGAGGCTACAGTTAAATAGGAATTCCAGAGGGATGGATAGTTCATGTTTCATGCTATTTGACAGGCATCCTGGAATATTGTCTAGGTCCATTGATGCAGTGTTCTTGGCTTATGAGAGAGCATTAAGGACCTGTTCCCTAGTGATAGCAGGCAGGATTATATTTGATGGTATTTTCTGAGGGAAGGTTGATGGGGAGAGAGGGGTAACGTTGGAGATGAATATATATCCCAGTAGGTTTGCTATATCTTCTGGCTCAGTAGAGGTGGCTCCATTTACAATGAGTTCTGCACACAATTGTGTACTGCCTTTGAGGTTGTGGGCATAACTAAAGAATGCCTTGTGATTGGTTGTCCTTGGCATGTGTGTCTCTTTTGAATTGTGTGTGATGGGTGCATCATGTGTACTACAGACAGCTGTATTGACATTAGGAGTACTTTTATGTGAGAGCTTTGCCTCCAGTAATATTGTGTAAATACACATCTCACATACCATATCAGTTTGTTTGAGAATTAACTGGTTGCCAGTAAACATGAATCAATTTCTACATTGCCTCAGGTTGCCCACATCCATCAAGCTGGCAGTGGAGATAGCGAGACAGTTTATACCCATGACAACAGACCCTTTTTCATTGATGGGACAGTTGGAATTAAAATATAAAATAATGTCAGGAGTATCCTGTTTGCAGGTCTGGGGGCAGTACTTGTCATTGCGAACTAGTTATCATGTATGCAACTAGGTATTGGTGAAATTTCAACGGTGCTTGTACAGGAAAAATGTCAACTTAAGGTGTCTGTGGCTATACATGATACTGCCAAGCACTTGAGGGGAAACTGATAAGGAGAGCTTGATGATTTATGGATAAAGTATTTAGGCAGATTTTCTGACATTAGAAGTAAATCAAGCAGTACTTACTGAAAGGAAAGTATTAGCTTGTCGAGAATGATGAAAAGAGGGAAGTCACCTGAATAAGTACTGCCTGACTACTACTAGTGTTGGTCTTGCCACATCTTAATTCGGCTGGAACATAATGCTGCTTTGCTTCTTCACTCACCAGAAGCAAAACAATAGCACCAATCCCAAGATGAGAAGCAGGCCACAACCTGTTTGGTGAGCCACAGTCTTGTCCCAGATGATATAAGGCTCTTTAGGGTTGTTGTAGCCTTTTACTGGTAGATGCCTTGAATAACACCCAGAGAAATCAGGAAGGTCAAGCACAGACACTCGATCCAAACCAGAAAGAGTCAGGAATCTATGCATTCTAATCCTTCTCTTACCGGGAGCAAAATATAAGCACAAATTCCAAACTGGAACATATGAAGCAGTTATTAGGCTTTCCAGTGATCAGGAGTCCCCAGGAAATGGTGTTCCTATGCCCCTTCTCCCACCAAGAGGAAAACAGAAGCACTAATCTGAAGATGACTACTGAGAGGCAGAATGTTGCATATTTTAAGGGTAACATGGAAACATGGGTTAATACCCTAAGATTTGCAGTGTGCACTAAGTAGTTAGAGATGAAAGAGTGAGTAACTTAAGTTTAGCTGTCTAAGTGGAGAGCCACTAATTTTAAAAGAGCAACATATATTTGAATGGGTGGATACTTTGTATTCTGTCTGTATGAAATACAATGGGATGGCCAATAAATTTAAATAGTTGAAGGTGAGTGATTTCACAAAATGATAAATTTGGTGCTTATTCACAATTGCCACTGAAAGATGAGAGAGAAGGAGATATGCGGTCAAATTAACATAAGGGGCTTGTAACTAGAAAGAAAGTTGAGTTTAAAAACACAACAGTACTAAGGTGGGAGGGTGGGGAAAACTTAATTTCTATATGACTCACAAGAGACACAGCTGTAGTCTCTTTCCTATTTCTTAAAATATGCAGTTAAAAGCAGAATACAAGTAAAACACAGTGTAAAGAAAATAAATCACAATATACAAAATAGAAGATGGCAATAAACTACACAAAATACAGAAAAGCAAAAAAAAAACAAACCTTTCCCTCACAGCAAGTTGTGGCACAGTCTAGATTAACTTTTCTACTAAAGCATTGGAATGTGTTATTTTACCCCTTAAATAGAAGGTTTAATAATTCCTAGCTCCACCCTCAGTTTGCAGGTAATTAACTTTAATTGGCCTGTTCTTATTTCTGTGTGACTCACAACAGACACAGCTGTGATCTCATTCCTGTTTTAAATATGCAATTAACAGCAGAATACAAGTAAAACAGTGTAAAGAAAATTAATTGCAATATAGAAAATAGAAGGCAATAAAGCAACACAAAATACAAAAAAAAAAAAAAAAAAAACTATTTTCTCATGGCAAATTGTGGCTAAGTAATATTTTTGTGAATAGCAATATAACCAAGATATTTTCAGTTACGACTGGTAAACCATTGTCATGTGACAGCATATTATTACAGTATACTGTCATATATAGTGTATCTGAGTGTGGTATTCTTATAAGCACTAGCATAACTGGCTGTATTATGTATATGACTCTGGGGGCAAGAGACTATTTGTATATTTTCATGTTATTACTTCGGATGAGATGAAGACCATTCAGTGTTCAAAATATATCTCAATGCTAGGGGATTCCAAACCAGCCTGAAAAATGTAGTGTACTATAGTCCTTCCTCTCTTCTTATACCAGTTGAAGCAAACAATATATATATATATTTATATATATATTGTGAGATGACTTTTGCTAGTCATTAAGGGGTTCAAGGGGAAAATAGTTGCTCATCTCACTGAACTTAAACACGGAGCACAATTTGATTGTGGATTTGGTGATCTTGTTGATTCACTTATAAGGGACTGTATCTGAATCAGAACTGAGCAGCTTATGGGCATAGAATACTAAGAGAAATAAATTTAACATTGGAGAAGGCTCTTGATATATCCAGAGCAAGTTAACTGTCTAATATGCAACTTGAAAATATGGAAGAGAGTTGAAAGTCAGCAAACTAGGGCCAATGAACGAAAATGATGTGAAACCAAAGTCTACTATCCAAGATGGTACCTGGAAACAAATAATCAGACACAAATCACACTCGGTGCAATGTTGTGATTAGAGGCACGAAAAGGCACACACTGTAAAGCAATAAATTGAATCTGCAGACTCTGTAAGAGTAATGACACTTTCATCAAAGTCTAAAAAAAATGAAAACAAGTGTTGCCATAAAATATTAATGTTCTGGAGTCAAAAGAACAGTCTGAAATATATACATTTGATGGTACTAGCACAGTAAATTGAGTGAACACATTTCATGCTGCAATGAAGCTTCACTGCTTTCAGTAATGGCAAAAATGAATATATGTTTCAAGTCCATGGTATTTATGAGAGCAGATGCAACTTTTGGTCTGAAATGTTATAGATTAAAGGCAGTAACTGCATGTAAACTAGATACTGTTGCAGAGCACTTTTAAAATAATGCATTCAAAAAGTAAAATGTGCAAGTCTGCATACATATTACTTCCATGTTCTGACTCTAAATTTGTGCCTTTGGATCAGGACTGTGTACATAAATACAAAAAATAAAAGCTACTTTTCCAGATAGTGAAATTGCAAACTGAGCTAAAATGGAATCATGTCAGTCTGCCAATTAGCGAGTGATAAAGTTGCAAAAATAACTTATTGCAAGCCACTTTCAGCAAACCTCAAAATAATTTTCAGGGGTAGGTCAAACTGTCGTACACTCTTTTAACATGTCTTTGCATAAACATAGACAGCCCTCACCCCACACTCAGTCTCTTAGATTTCTCAGTGGTGATTTTTGTCTAGTCTTTTAAGCCATGAAAGATCCTACCCTCCATGACCTCCCATTCATTCTCAAAACAAATGTTTTTTTCAAATACCCAATTAAAAGACCTAAACTTTCGTCAACAAATAAATAAGATACACTGGTGTGACAGAGTCATATCTCAACATATCACCCACCTCTGGACCAAACAGGGCAGCAACCTTGCCACACTCAAATGTAAGCCAAGATGTTGGATGGACAGCCTTAGATTTTCCTCGGATCTGTCTTGTGTTACCCTCCTGAACTGGAGGAAACTTTGAATATAGTTTA
Source organism: Protopterus annectens (assembly GCF_019279795.1). NCBI lineage: Eukaryota > Metazoa > Chordata > Ceratodontiformes > Protopteridae > Protopterus > Protopterus annectens. The sequence goes on from NC_056728.1 coordinate 217,549,924, forward strand.
TTAATTATGACTGTATTAGTCTGTAGACTGACTGCCTAGTAATTATCTATGAAATAAAGAAACCCACCACCACCACCACCGATACCAACACACTGGTATATATATATATATATATATATATATATATATATATATATTTATATATACAAACATTTTATTTTTATTTTACATTTGTTGACCGGGCTGGTCCAACTGGATGTTGAATCCATTTTCAGTGGAGGCCCGGGGAGAAAAGCTCCAAAAATACTTTCATTGATAAACAGAAATTACAGAGAATAACACTGTAGTTAATGAACATTTACAGTATCAAGTTCTGTCAGGTGCAAAAGTTAGGACATTAACATACTAACAGTCAATTTACTTGTGGACTAAAAATAGTAGGCAGAAAAGGTGTAAGTACTAGAACTAGATGGAAATGTTAGTCAGGGTTTATGCAGGGGTAGAGCTAGTGGGTTCTAAGGAAAGTTTTGAGCTGGGTTTTAAAGCAGTGAGGAGAGGAGATGGAAGAGAGATTGTTAGGAAAAGAGTTCCAGGATTTTCCAGTAGTGTTAGAGAACAAGGAGTTACCTGCCAAGTTGTTGACTTTACAAGTTGCTATGAGAAGTTTGTTAGAAGAACTTAGGCTTTTGAGGTTGCAATAAGGAGTTGTAAGGGAAGTGAGTATAGGGGTATTAGTGGGCTTATACAGAATTTTTTGGGCTAAGGAGAGTTGATGAAACAAGATCAGATTTTGCAATTCTAGCCATCCTAATAAGTTTTTGCAATGGTGAGTTCTGAAAGTAGAACCAGAGGCAAATCTGGCGATACTATTATAGGCAGTAGACAGTTTCTTGAGGTTAGATTTGGAGAGGTTAGTATAAATAGGTGAGGCATAAAGGAGGGTTGAAACCAGATGGGAGTGGGCAATGAAAGTTCTGACCAGTGGAGTAGGGAATGGTTTGATTCTATAAAGTGAGCCTAGTTTTCTGTTGACTTGTTTTATATTGTTATTTATGTGAAAATCAAAGGATAGGTTATCTATTTCAACTCCCAGGAGCCTAGTGGAGGGGTCTGGAGATATACTGGTGCCATTATTAGAGAGGATTGAGAAGTTGAGAGGAGAAAAGTAACAATTTGTTTTTTTTAGGGTTTAAGATTAGACATCGTTTAAGGAACCAAGTTTCTGCAGTAAGAAAAGTCTGCTGGGTGATAGAGTGTAGTTCAGAGGCAGATGAGGCAGAACAGATCAGAGTAGAATCGTCAGCTTATTGTATATAGGTAGCTAAGGGAATACTAGTTTGCAGATCTTTAATAAAAATAGAAAACAGAAGGGGGCCAAAAATAGAGCCTTGGGAAACTCCTAGGGAAATGGGGAGATGATTGGATAAGTTATTATGCCAGAGTACTGCCTGTTGTCTATTTTGAAGGTAGGAGTGGAACCAGTTTATGGCACTAGAGTCTAAGGCTAATGTTTTCAGTAAATTTATTAGAATCTGGTGATTGACAATATTGAAGGCTTTAGATAGGTCAATGAAGAGAGCAGAGGTGAGGATATTATTGTTCTGATTTTTGTTGATGCAGTCAGTGAAGGAAAGGAAGGCAGAAGTGGTGCTATGGAAGGGTCTGAAACCATGCTGACAGTTGGATAAGAGGTTGTTATCTAACAGGTGTTTAAGAAGCTGTTTTTGGATAAATTTTCCATTGTTTTAGCAAGGGGGAGAGAAGGGCTATGGATCGGTAGTTAGAAAGCTCTATTGAGTCACCACCTTTATGTAGGGGAATGATATGTAAGATTTTCCAGATTGAGGGAATGTAGCCTTCACTAATTGTTCTGTTAATCAGAATGGAAATAGGATAGGCCAATGGTTTGGCAGCAATTTGTAGATATTGGGGGGGGTAGAAGGTCAGCAGATGGGGGAGGAGGGTTTAAGTTTGTGGAGAAGAGAGCAGATGAGGGATGTGGGTACAGGTTGAAGTTGTCAATGGGGAATAGAAGTGGAAGGGGAGGTGGGCTGAGAAGATATATCAGGGGATAGTTGTTTAGATAGAGACCAGACAGTTTCAGTGAAGAATGTATTAAAGGCATCAGCTGTTTGTTTTGGGTTATTATGGGAAGAGTTTAAGGGGTGTGGGGTTGTCGGATTGGCCGGGTTTTAAGAGTCTATTAATCCCTGCCCAAAAATTTTGTGGGTTTAGATGGTTAGTTTGTTGAATGTCTTTTGCCTAGAAGTACAGATTTTTTTGTAATGTTTCTTATTTGTCTAAATTTAAGATGGTCGCTGGGATCTTTGGTGCTATGGTATTTGGTCCAAAGCTTATTTTTCATAATTATTTTATGCCGTGTGTCTTCTGAGAGCCAATGGGGCTTGTTTTGAGTGAATTCTAACAGATCTTAAAGGGGCATGAGAGTCTAGTATAGATAGGAATTTTGAGTTGAAGTATGCAACAGCGTCATCTAGTGGCAGAAGTTTAAGAGGAGACCACTTTGTAGTTTGTAGTTCAGCAAGGAAGGATTCAGGGTTAAAGTTTCTATTTGTTCTGATTTGTGTATATTAAGTAAGGTGAGGGGTAGGGCTTTTATGTCTTATTAAATAGGTGAGGGCATGGTCACTTAAGTCGTCAGGTAGAGTTCCTACTATGAAATTTTGGTTGTGACTGTTAATCAGAATCCAATCCAATATGCTTTCTTTATTGTTAGATTTGTTTGTTCTGGTTGTGGTGTTAATGGTTTGTGAGAAGCCATTGAGATTTAGGAAGGAGGGTGGGACTCCTGAGGTGCAGGTTTTCCAGTCTATATTGACATCACCTAGTAGTATGGTTTCTTGTGGGTATGTAACAGAAAGCCAATTAAGAATTTCTTCTAGTGTATTAATATTATTTCCAGGAGGAAGGTAGGTGCAAATAATATTAATGGATTTGTGGGTATTAAGGTGTAGTTTAGTGATAAGGATTTTAGAGTTGCTAACAGAGGCAGGTTTTTCATGGATAACAGTAATTAGCATGCCTGTTTTATATAGAATTGCTATACCACCGCCTTTTTTGGATTTACGGTCTAGTCTTAAAATGTTGTAACCTGGGGGAGTAATTTCACTGTCTTGGATTGTTGGTTTTAGCCAAGTTTAAGTTAGACAAAGGATGTCAAATGAGTGGATATCAAGCAGAGTATGGAGTTGGGCAATTTTATTATTAATACTGCAGATATTTAGGTGAGCTATAGAGAGAGAGTTTGGGGGTTTGGAAGGAAAGGTAGAGCAGGAGGGTGGAGAGAGTAGGGGATTTATAGTAGGAGTATTGTTTGGGCCAGGGTTGGGATGAATGTCACCTGCTATGAATGAGAGAAGTAGTCTCATTTTAGTGTCAGAGGGTTTGGAGTAGAAGTAAGATGTTTTTTTTTATCTGGCTGTTTATTGTAGGTAATATGGAACTTTCTATGAAATCTTGGTAGAAGGTAGCTAAGAGAAGAGATGTAGTTTGAAAATGGCTGGAATGTGATTTGGGAAGGTTGGCTAGTGTATTGGGTGAAAGAGTGTGTGTCTTTTAGGCTGAGTTGTTCATATGATGTTAGAATATAAGATAGTATAAGGAAAGGAAGAAGTGAGGAAAGGAGTATATGATTTAAATTATTAGAGCTTAGTAGTGGAGGCATGGTGATAGGGATGTGTATGAAGGTAGTTAAAAGGATAGAAAAGAAATGGTGGGGAGGAAGAGAGGGAGTGATGGAAAAATAGAGTATGTGTTCTAGTAGACAAGGATATGTTTTGGATGGGTAAGAGGGTGAGGTACTGTGTGATAGGTGATTTAAGAAGGGGAGTGGTCAGAGAAGTATAAGTTTAGGAACCCTGGGAGTGGGTAGGAATTGGGGGTAGGGACGGGAGTGGAGTGAGCCTGCAGGGCGAACGGAGCGGGTTAGAGCAAGTAAAGGATAAGAATCTAAGAGACAATCAGTAAGCTACAGAGTTTAGATATAATGTATATCTATCTATCTATCTATATATATATATATATATATATATATATATATATATATATATATATATATATATATATATATATATATATATATATATTATGTTATATATTATATATATATATATATTATATGGATCTATAACTATTGAACGAAAGTTCAATAGTCTGAATCCATAATAACCGAACGCACTTTAATGAAAGCGCTTTCACCAAAAAAGTGCTTTTGTTAAAGTGCGTTTAAAAAAAAAAAACAATAAATCTTCTTTTATGCAGGGGGGCAAGCCCCCCTGCACCCCACCGTGTGGGGGGCTGTGGCCCCCCCACCCCCTACTTTTATATTCTCACTCCGAGGTTGCACTACAGTGGGGAAAAAGGAATTCTCCCTTAACCGCACCGTAGTGCGACCGGCACAATGAGCATACTTATCCGAAAGTGCTGCTTCAGTGAACAGCACTTTCGGTTAAGTATGTTTCGTGATTTCTGCTTCAGCAGAAAGTGCCGTCGGGGATCTGTACGGATCCCATATGACATATATATAATGTATATATATATATATATATATATATATATCATCATCATCATCATCCCCCTTTTTCCCATTTTACATGGGGTCGGGGTATTGTATTAACTGTCGCCAACTGTCTCGGTTCAGTGCCACTCTCCTGCCTTCTTCAACACTCATGCCTGACTGTCGCAGATCTTCTTTCACACAATCCATCTACCTCTTTGCTGGACACCCTTGCTTCCTCTTACCTTCTTCCTGTCTGTCCCAAATCTCCCTCACCAGATTGTCTTCTGCTTTTCTACATGTGCCCATACCATCGTAATCTGTTCTCTTTGATCTTTTCTGCAATTGGAGCTACTTTGGCTTCTGCTCTTATGTCCTCATTTCTTCGCATGTCCTGCAGTGTGCATCCTACCACCTTTCTCAGGCACTTCATTTCCATCACCTCTAGCTTCTTCAACTGTTCTGCCTTTACTGCCCAGGTTTCTGTACCATACAGTAGTACTGGTCGCACTACTGTCTTGTACACCTTACTTTTCAGCTTCTTTGGCATTCTTCTGTCATAGACTACACCTGATACTCTATGCCAGTTGGCTGCAGCCCCTCTGATTCTAGCTTTGACCTCTTCATTCAGACTACCCTTCTCCTCAACCACCCCTCCCAGATACTTGAAGCTGTTTACCTGTTCCACTATCTTCCCATCTATCTCTATTCTCAGCTTCTTCTGATTTCCCCAATCTGCTGCCATTACCACTGTCTTATCTGTGCTTAGTTTCATCCCATGTGCCTTCAGATTTGCATTCCATTCTCCTATCCTTTACTGAAGTTCTAGATCAGAGTCTGCCTGTACTGCCACATCATCTGCATACAGCAGCTTTGTTGCTCTGACCCTTCCAACCTGTTTGCTGATGTAGTCCATTACCAGTATGAACAGCAGTGGGCTCAGAGCTGAACCCTGGTGTACACCCACTCCCACTGGGAACCCCTCAGTGAGGCCAAACACTGTTCATACTTGAGTCACTGGGTCCTTGTACATAGCCTGTACTAATTCTACTAATGTTTCTGGGACTTCAAACCACCGCAGTACTGCCCAGATCAGCTTTCTTGGGACCTTGTCATATGCTTTCTCCAAGTCTAGGAAAGCCCAGTTTGACTCTCTCCTCTTCTCTAGTTTCTTCTCAAGTATCTGTCTCAATGCAAACATCGGGTCAGTTGTGCTGCATCCTGATCTGAATCCGAACTGTTCATCTCCCATCTTACATTCTGCTATTCTGCGTATCCGTTTATCAATCACCCTCTCCAGAACTTTCATGCAGTGTGGTAGGAGTTTGATGCCTCTGTACTGTCCACAGTTGTGGATGTCCCCTTTGTTCTTGTACACTGGCACGAGTATGCTTATTCTTCAGTCATCTGGGATACGCCTTTCTCTCCACACTGCAATTAATACCCTCAGGAGCCATTTCTCCCCTAGCTCACCCAGCATCTTTATCATATCTGCTGTGACCTCATCTGAGCCTGCTGCTTTCCCTGACTTCATTTTCCTTAGTGCTGCTCTTACTTCTTCTAAGCTGGGCTCCTCTTCTACTCTCATTGTAGGCTGTTTCTGGGGCAGTACCGCTTCTGTGGGATTTTCTTCATTCAGAAGCTGCTGGAAATATTGCTTCCATCTGCCTTTGATGTCCTGTGGGCTGGTAAGCAGGTTGTTGCTGGAATCCCTTATGAAGGGTGTCTGACTATCTTCTTTATCTTTCTGTCTTTGCCTTGCAACCTGGTATAGTTTCTTTGTGCCCCTTACTGAGTCCCTTTCCAGAAGCTGATAGAGTGCCTCTTATGCCCTATTCTTTGCTATTGCAACTTCTTTCTTAGTTTCTTTGTTAGTCAACCAGTAGTCCTTCCTAGCTTGGTCAGTCTTTTCAATCTCCCACTTCTTCCTGCACTCCTTCTTTCTTTTGATTACTTCCTGCACTTCTGCATTCCACCACCAGCTTTCCTTATGTACCTTATTTCCATACCTGGCTCGGCCACATATCTTTTCTGTAGTCCTAACACATGCTGTTTTTAGGCGCTGCCACTCTTCTTCAACTCCACCTATTTCCTCCTCTTCTTGGGGTGCTAGAGCCATGAGTAATCCACTTAACTGCTGCACTTTCTCTCCAGTCATCTTCCAGGTCTTCAGCCTGGTCTCTGTTGACCTTAGAGCCTTCTCTGACCACTGCTTGCAGCTGATTGTGGCAACTACTGGTTTATGCTGTGAACCGACTGTTTCACTGGGGATGACTTTGCAATCATGGATTCTACCCCAGTGCCTTTTCCTTACTAGGAGGAAGTCTACCTGAGTTGCATGTTGGCTACTCTTGTATGTGATCTTGTGATTGTCTCTCTTTCTGAACCATGTGTTGGCTACTATCAAGCCATTTGCTAGACAGAAGTCTAGAATGGCTTCTCCTTCTTTATTCCTATTGCTCCACCCATGTGGACCCAGGCAGTCCTCATATCCTGTTCTGTCTGTCCCGATATGTGCATTTAAGTCACCCATTATCAACACCAATTCATGTTGTCCTGCTTTATCTAGTAGGTCCTGCAACTGCTGTCTGAATGCACTCTTTTTCTCACTATCACAACCCTGCTGTGGGGCATAGGCTGAGATTATGAATACTGTCCTATCATTACACTGGAGTCTGATTGCCATGGGTCTGTCATTAATTCTGATGATATCCCTCACTGACTTCTGAGGCCTCTGCCTCACCACAATTCCTACACCATTTCTAGCCTGTCCACCACCTGAGTAATAGAGTCTGGATCCCAATCCAAGTGGCTTTGTTGCACTGCCCTTCCATCTCGTCTCTTGGATACATAGGATGTCCAGCCTCCTCCATATCATCATGTCATCCACTTCTAAGCTGCGTCCTGTCAGTGAACCTACATTAAGCGTAGCAATTTTCAGTTCATGTTTGGCTGGTTAGTTGGTTTTATGTCCAGCTTTCACTCAACAGAGCTATCCCAGGTAACCCAGGCTGGGCAACTAGACACCGGCCAGTCAGTAGCCTATTGACCGAGGGCTGCTGGGATTTTTTATGGCGGGCGCACACACTGGCCAATAGGGGCACATATACCCCTCCCACCGTTAGCATGGGTCCGTGGAGTGGGTCAGAGAGTAGGCCGGGTCCTCAACCCACTTATCACCAGTAACTACCCATGCCCATTTTTTTGGCGACAGTCAACATGACTGAATCACCTAGAGCCATATTTTACACCATTGAGTGGCTAGCCCTGCCACGGCGCACAGTTTGTAATCTGTGTTCTCCTATCTTGAGGATACTGCGCACCACAATAGATGCCCAAAGCAGTTGGTCTTTTTACAACTCTTCCCCCCATTGGGCACCATGTAGAGTCTGTGCTGCTGCCCACAGCTCCATTCATTGGTGAGTTTGAGCTGGAAACACTCAGCATGTTTTTCGGACATGGGAGAAACCCCACGGAGACACAGAGAGAACATGCAAACTCCAAACAGGCATTAGTCGGAGGTCAGGATCGAACCTTGTACCTTGTGCATTGGAGGCGAAGACCTTAGCCACTAAGCCATCTGGTCTCTCTTATATTATATTATACATACATATATACGCATATATATAATATATATATATATATATATATATATATATATATATATATATATATATATATATATATATCTATAACATATATATATTTTATATATTCATAAATATATATATATATATATAATATATATATATATGTATATGTATATATATATATATTAATATTATATATATGTGTGTGTGCGCATATATATATATATATATATATATATATATATAGATATAGATATATATATATATATACACACACACACACACACACACACACACACACACACACACACACACACACACACACACACACACACACACGTGTATACAAATATACACAAACATGTATAACATACACGTACATACATACCACTCCACAGTCAGGCAACAGTGGTATAAAGGACAAAGACAAGTGACACCGAAAATTACTTCCAGAGAAATTGCTTTGTGACATTGGCACTCAGTGAAACAAAGTGTTTAAACAAATGACTGGTTGTTGCTAATACAGAGACATAAGTGTTACTCTTCAAATGATAAATATAGTTCTTGCAGTTAAGATGAAAACTAGTTAATTTCTTCAGAAAAAATGTGATGCATGCTCACATGATTCATATAATTATTTATGTACAGTAAAAGTGAATTTGCATTAAAGGGCATGGAGATAACTTTATAAAAGGAGCATATCACAGACAATATATGTGATTACTGTAATATACAGTTAAGATTAATAATATAACTGGGTGCAGTGGTTCATTGAAAACATATATGGATGGAGGAACACTAATCACTCAGTTCTAAAGTTCAAGGAAACTTCACCACTTCTTTCCTACTAGTGTTGAGGAATGCAAAAACATTAAGTTGAGTACTCACTTGCAAAAACACTAAACCTATTGCACAAACTCAGCTATGGATAAAACCCACTGCGCATGAATGCCATGAAGAAATGCACAAATTCAGCTGTGTACAACAATGTGCACAAATGCTATGAGGAGATGCACAAATGCTATGCAGAAGTGCACAAACTCAGCTGTGCACAAAAATGTGCACAAATGCTGTGAAGAATGAATAACTTATTTTAGTGAAGCATAACAAAGGAGGAAAGGAAAGGGGAAATGTGGAATGCAGGAGAAAAAAGGGCCACTGTAAGGCATAATAATCAGTTCCACATATCCTAGGTTCAAGGAAACTTCACTCCTCATTTTCTCTTGTCTTCAGAAATGCAATAAAGTTAAACAATTATCATAGGCCTTAAGAGTCCTGTATTTGCCAGTAAATGTCAAAATAACAGAGTGCAATGAAATTCCAAGCAGCCCCTTTAAATCATAATTTCTGTATATTTTCTCTGCATCAGCATTCGTGTCATCAGCTTAAACCCGTGATGCTGATATTGTATGTGATGACATCACTACAGCCGTGACAGAATGACTGTGCCTGATCGAGTGTGCTCTGTGAGGGAAGCTGGGAGAAAAAAGCACTTAGATTGCAATAACAAGTCAAGCATCACTATTCACAATGCCAGTCTAGGTTCTAAGGAAGGAGAGTGTGTGTGTGTGTGTGTGTGTGTGTGTGTGTGTGTGTGTGTGTGTGTGTGTGTGTGTGTGTGTCTGTGTGTCTGTGTGTCTGTGTGTGTGTGCATGCACATATGTGTTGTGAGGCACATTTAATACCTTCATAGAAATAGAGACCACATTTGATGTATGTGTAAGCATGTTTTGATTAGTTCTACAATACATGGAAGAAAACTGGCTTTCTAAATTTATTTGTAGTAGCAAAGCGCACTTTGGTACCTGTAGTGAATATTAACAAGCCACATATGCTGGAGTTGTTCAGGAATAAAATATAGAATCAAAACACATTTACTGGCTGTTTTGGATCAGTATTCATCTTAAGTTCTGATGGGAACAGAGCAACTTGAAAAATGCATGTGAGTTAAAATTGTGTCTTGTTAGTTTGGGTGTTGTGCAACTGTTGTTTCCTCAAAATGTTTGGACAAGTCCCATGTTGGATGATAATGCCCAGTGGTCTTGCTTCAGCTATTTTTTTTTTTTATTATTGTTATTGGTGTATGCTAAATTTATTTGCAAAAATGCATTTACATTTGGATTTGGACCCAAATGTAATCTCCACATAATATTATACCCTAATTCTTTTTTACAGTTCTTTTTAACACTTATCCTGAGTTGACTTGCAATTCACAAACATCCCTTTCATATCCGAGTGTATGTTTTCCATTCTACTAAGTTGCTGGTGTTGGACATTGTCTTCATATTTCATTTGTTTGATTGATGATTTTGGAAATGAGAGAGGTTGCAGAAATGTAGAAAAATATATCACAGTACATGTCCTAGACAGAGCAAGTGTTATCTGAGCTGGCTGTTGGTCTCTTGCTGCTTTTGCCTGTGTACAAGAATAAAAGCAGTGAAGATACAGTGTAACAGTTACTTTTTCTTTTTTTTAGCCTTGCATTAAAATTAATTTTACTGACTGTTGTAGGTACAGTGCCTCTATGAGACCTTTAATCAATATATGGAACTGGAGATTATTTTTGGCATATGGTGCTGTAAGAAAAATATAGTGCTGCACTGGAAATGTGTTTAGGATGAAGAGGTTTTTAGAAAACACAAATGTAATATCTTCATGGAAATGGAGATCACGTTTGTTAAGACAAGGTTGATGCACCTACTAGAACTTCAATGTTAGTTAATTTATGATGTTTGAGGCTTAACAGTTTGAGTAGGAAAGTGCAGACTTATCTGATGAAAGGAGGAGGTATGTTGTTAGGAATGCACACTTCATTCTATTTAGCTGTCTAGATTTTTAGGCAGATCTTCCTAATTTTTATGTGCATTTGCACAGATTTTCAATGACTGCAGTTGGAGAATCATGACACTGCTTCATATAAAAAGCAGTAAACAGCTTATTGTGTGAATGAAGCTATGAAGAGACATGTACACAAATGCTGAAGTAAGGTGGTCCAGAAAATGGAATAGTCACAGCCTTGTGATATTACTTTTCAGGGTTATCTGCTATTATATTTGTTCTGTGCATTCATATTGCTGTTCTTCTGGGCTTACTTGGAAAACTCTTTCTTTTCATGCAAGTGTCACAGCCTCCTTGTACTACATGAAATGAAGTTCTTCAGTATTGTCTTGCACAATTTTTAGGGTGGCTTATGACAGGCTGGCATAATTCATGGCCTTCACTACATAGATTCATAGACTGTAACTACTAATGACCTGGGTGGCTATTCTAAGCCTAGCCAAGTTTTACCAAAAGAATAATGATGCCCTGTATCCAAATAGAACATTGAGGCCAGGTATTTATAAGTTATCTTTGTCCATAAAGGACATGGGTGCCAGGCCTGGTGTAAATTTCCTATTCCCCATCCAGCAGTCTAGGTTATGCTTAAACTAGGTGACAGACAAAGTCAGCTTCACATGGAAGGGGAAGCCTATTCCATAGGACGGGCTGTCTCTGGGACATTTATCTGTCTCTTCAACATATTCTGTTTAAACACAGACAAAATTAAGGTCCCTAGACCTTGTATTTTTGGTACTATTTGACTTATAAATATGCAGGAGATTCATAAGTGGGGGCTTTTTGGATACCTTGTAAACCAGGCGTAGTTTACCCCTCAGCAATCTATAGGAGACTGAGTAGAGGGAAAGGGCTTTAAGGTGGCCTGCATAAGGCAGGTTTGCTTTGCCATGTATTCTTTTTGTAAGGAGCCTCTGAGGTCACTGTAGTTGCTGCATATGCCTGATCAGGTACATACTGAAAGAAGCATTGTACTCTGTGATTGATCTGATGAGCAGAATACAGTGGGATAATGACCTCTTTTGGACCTAGATATCATGCCCTTACTTATAAGTTGCACAAGATGAAAGGATTTCTTCACCACTGTGGCCACAAGGTGGTCAAAGATAAGGCTATTGTCTACGGGTGTACCTAGAACCCTAACCACTGGGTCAACTGTTAAGGGAGTATTATCAACATGGTAATTAACCAGGGTGTCTGACTTCCCAAATGTAGAGAACACAAAAAGAACTAAAACAAATCCACCTAAGTGGGGGGGGGGTTTCACCCCCCACCCACACACACCCAGCCAACATGAGGGGGCTTCACCCCCACACACACCCAACATGAGGGGCTGTGCCCCCTACACCCCCATAACTATATGTACTGACTCCAAGATCGCACTACAGTGGGGAAAACGGGCAAAGCTGAGAGGATAACCATGTGTTTCCGAACTGTGGGAAAAATTCTGCAGTTCACTGAAGTTCATTTTGGCAGCTGGTGAACAATGAAGATGTATTCGCTGAATAAGTCTTTCCCTGAAGTAATATAGACCCAAACCAGGAAGGAGTGTCCTCTTTCCCCTTTCTTATTTGCATTATATTTAGAACCATTGGCAAAGAAATTAAGGAACTCAGAAATTCAAGGATATAATTGGTATGGTAGTAAAGAAAGCTAGATTTATTTGCAGATGATATTATTTTATACATGATAAAACCAGAAATGCACATTTCAGTGCGGCAGAACATTCTGAGACAGTTTCAAGTCTTTTCAGGATACAAAATTAATAAAGATAAAACAAAGGTAACGGCTGTAAATTATGTACCCACACATGATTTGATTCAGCAATACCCATATTTATGAGGACATGATAAAATGAAGTACTTAGGAGTATGGATTAAAAAGGATTTTGTTATGGCAGCTAAGGATATGTGGTAAGAGACTAATGGATATGGATAGCAAGATACAAACAGTCAAAAGGTTTTAAACCTCTTTAGTTTTATACACAGGTCAGGCATATTTTTATCAACCAGAAGAAAAGCTGTTGATAGCAATTAATAAAGAGTTGATGGATTTTATCTAGGAGGGGAAGATGGCAAGATTCAAGCAGGGTATGCTGATCCTTCCAACAGAACAAGGTGGTTTAGAATTACTTCATTTGAAGCGATATTTCAGAGCTACACAGTTAAGGCTCCTATACATAGCACAAGCATAAATCTAAAATTCAAAGTGGAAAGGGATGGTGATGAAATGGAGATGGAAGCTCAAGAAATAAGGAGAGACTGGGATTTTGGATGCAGATCCTTAAGGAGCATAACAATAACCCTACAGAATATTATATCTATAAATTAGCAGAAAGTATTCTAAGAAGTAAGCCAACATGGGGATGAAGAAAGGAGATTCTGCTGATAGGGGTGACTGCAATTAGGGTTATAGACAATAGGCAACATGAGGCTGGAATTTATTGGAGAAAACTTGCAAAGGAACCAAGGTGCTGAGAGCAAATAACTAGAGAGGGAAAGACAACAGAATGGGAAGACGCCGGTAATTTATTTGGATTGAAGGTTAGAGATTCCCTTGCCTATCAAGGATTGATACCAGAGTATAGGCAAAGAGAAAGAAATAGGGGGGTCCTAAACAAAAAAACAGCACTGGTAGAGTTTTTAGTAGAATCTAGAAAAGAAGGTGTCATTAAAAAGGAATAATTAGTAAAGCATATAAAATATTGCATGGTAACTGTAAGAATCAATCAGAGGGGGTTAGAAAGGATTGGGAAGAGAGATTGGATAAGCAATTCACAAAGAAGCAATAGGAGAATATATGTATGTTTCGCAAATATACAATGAAATCTAGAAGATTTAGGATTTTTGTTTAGAAATGTTTACATAGATATTTTTATACCCCAAGTAGACTCCAGAGAATTTTCCTCATGTAGACAGCAAATGTTGGAGATGTGATGGGGAAGAAACAGGTAATTGGGAACATATTTTCTTGGAGTGCAGTGAGTCATTAGACTTTAAGGATTCCCTGTGGAATGCACTGTCAGAGATGCTGAGTGGGCAGATTGGTGTGATGATGGAGATGATTTTTCTGAGCTATGATACAGAATTGGAATTGCCTAGACATGATAAGACCTTGCTGTGTCTAATTATGGTGACTGCCAAAAAAGCAATTACTAGAAAATGGAAATCAAAATCTAAACCAACTACACTAGAAGTAGTGAATATAGTAACAGAGATAAAACAACTGGAATTGAGATCTTTAGAAAAGGGTAGGCGCAAACTACATAGAATAAAATGGGAACTTGTGTGGTTTAAATGAAGGCAGGACTTAAATGAGCTATGTAATGTTTGTCACCCAATGGGTTGCTAAATGGCTTACTGATAGAACCCACACTGTAAAAGTAGCCGACTCCAAATCCAGCTCCAGACAAGTGACAAGTGGAGTACCTCAGGGTTCAGTCCTGGGGCCGCTGTTGTTTGGCATCTACTTCTCTGAAGTACAGGTCAACACTAAGGGACTCTGGCTAACAAAGTTTGCAGATGACTGCAAACTGGGAGCCATTATTGAATCCCCAAATGATGTGGATACTCTACAAAAGGGCCTTACAGAAACAGATGCTTGGTGCCAGAGCCATGGGCTCAAGCTCAATGCCAAGAAATGTATTGTTATCCCTTTGGGAAAAACATGTAGCCATGAATTACCATATAGGTGGCAGTACACTAAACACAGAAAGTGTGATAAGAGACTTAGGGACACAGGTGGACAGTGGTCTCACCTTCGATAACCACATCGCCACAACAGTCAGGAAATCCTTCTATGTGGCACACCTCATCACGAAGGGCTTTTCATCCAGAAAAAAGGAGGTCATTGTCCCACTGTACTCATCCCTCATTAGACCCATTATAGAATACAATGCCCCATTTGGTATGTACCTCTCAAGACATCTGCAACAACTGGAAAGGCCTCAGAAATACCTCACTAAAAGAATCACAGGCCTAAAGCAGATGCCCTACGCTGACCGCCTTAAAAAACTCCAGCTGTACTCTGTCGCATATCGTCTGCTCAGAGGCAATCTCTGCTTAACATACAAGGCCATGTCAAACCCAGAGCTGTTGGACATGCTACACTTAAAGAAATCCCAATCTCTCAGAGCTACACGCTCCAGGGATCTAAACCTTGTCATCACAATAAACAAAACATGCTGGAGGGATAGGTTCCTGACCCAGAGACTCCCCAGACTCTGGAATCGATTGCCCATACATGTCAAGCAGAGTGCCTCTTTGGACCTCTGCAAGAGGAACCTTGACGATTGGATGGAAGAAAGGAAATTCACCCCAGGGATCATGTCAGTCACCCTGCTAGACAGGGGTCCAGGAAAGTAAATAATGAGGGAAGAAATAGCCAGGGAATTGTTATGGCTAGGCTTGTATAGGCCCTAGGGCTGATAGCCTAGTACCAACCTATGAACCTATGAACCTGTGAACCTATGACTGAAAATGATTGGGTAGAATATAAGTGATATATAATGTTTGCAACTGGGAGTGTGTCAGTATGGTTTGTGATGTAAAATGCTTGCAACTAGGATTATGTTTGTGTGGTTTGTTTTCATTTCTATAAATGTATGATTGCCTATGTCGTAAGTGATGGTTTAATAAAGATGTTTCTTGTTAAAAAAGGGGGAAAGGAATTTAATAATTTATGTAATGTTGCTTATGGTATATGATATATAGCAATATATGAAGTATTATGTTTATAAATGTGAACTTGTTAGTACAGTTTGATTACTTTTATATAAATGTAAATTAATCTAAGTCACAATTGATAATTCAATAAAGGTGTTAAAAATGGGAATGCAGAAGGGAGAGTTTTCCAATAGGGATGACTGCAATTAGGGATACAGACAATAGGCAAGAGGAGACTAGAATTAAACTGGCAAAGGCTCCAAGGTTTTGTGGAGCAAATAATTAGACAGAGAAAGGTAATGGAATAGGAGGAGGCCAATAATTTATTTGGACTGCAGGCTTCAGACTGCCTTCCCTATCAAGGACTGATATCAGAGTATAAGCAAGGAGAAAGGAATAGGGGGGATCCTAATTGAAAGATCAGTACTGGTAGAGTTTTTGGTAGAATCTAAAACAGAAGCTGCTGTTAAAAATAGGGATAATTAGTAGAATATATACAGTATTGCATGATAACTATAAGAATCAATCAGAGGAGGTCAGAAAGGATTGAGAAGAAAGACTGGATAAGCAATTCACAAAGAAACAATCGATGGATATATGTATGACTCCAAAATATGCAACAAAGTCTAGAAGATTTAGGATCTTTGCTTGGAAATGTTTACATGAGTATTTTTATATGCTAAGTAGACATCAAATGATTTTTTTCTCAGATAGATACAAATGTTGGAGCTGTGATGGGAAAGAACAAGGTAATTGGGAACATATTTTTTGGGAGTGTAATGAGTTGGCAGACTTTTAAAATTCCCAGCAAACTACTCTATCAGAAATACTGGGTGAGCAAATTGGTATCACTAAGGAAATTATACAGAATCGGAATTGGCTAGACATAGTAAGGCCTTGCTGAGTCTAATTATGGTGGCTGCCAAAAAAAAAAAGCAATTACTAGAAAATGGAAATCAAGTCTATACCAATTGTACTAGAAGTAGTGAATATAGTAACAAAGATAACATAACTAACTGGCAATGGGATCTTTAGAAAAGGGTAGGAGCAAACTGCATATGAAAAATAGGAATAGTGGGAACAATGCATGCAGAATAATGTTTTAGAGGAGGAATGAGGTTTAAAAGAAGCCAAGATTTGAATGAGCTATGTAATGTTTGACTGGCAATGACTGGATAGATTATATTGTCATGTATAATGTTTGCAACTAAAAATATGTCAATATGGTTTCTTTTCATTTATATAAATGTATGATTGGCTATGTCGTAAGTAATACTTTAGTAAAGATGTTTCTTGTTTAAAAATGGAATTTTTTGAGAAATTTGGGCAGAAAAATGGGTTGCAGGAGGAATGAGGTTTAAGAGAAGGCAGTTACTGAATAATTTATATAATGTTGTTTAGATTATATGGTATATAACAATATATATGTGATGCATGGTACTTGTAACATATGTACTTGTATTGTAAGTGTAAACTTGTTAATATGGTTTGATTGCTTTTATATAAATGTAAGTTTGTCTATGTTACAAGTAATAATTCAGTAAAGGTATTAAAAAAAAAAGCCTTGGCTAGGTCACGTTAAGCTGTGTGTACAGTTTTGCCTTCATCCAATGCTTTGGTGACCCTTTCAAAAAAGTCCACCAGGTTTAATAGGCATTACCTTCCTTTAACAAAGCCTAATTATGATGGGTCCAGCATTAGAAGGTTATCTATGTTTTCATTTACCATATCCATGATGATTTTTTCATGGCATTACATATGAGGCTGGTCAGACATATGGGCCTGTAGTTACTCGGATCAGTGGTTGGACCTTCTTTGTGTAGTGGAATGACTGTAGCCATCTTCCATTCTTTGGGCACAAAACCACTAGACCAGAGAGGTCATATTTCATGCTATTTATTAAGCATCCTGGGATGTTATCTGGACTCATTGATAAAGTGTTTTTGGCCTTGGAAAGTTCATTGATGACCTGTTCCCTAGTAATGGTTGGAGGATTGTGATATGTGGTATTTCCTTTGGATTATCGGGGGGTAGGGAGAAATTTGAGCTGAACCTGTCAGCTAAAACATTGGCAATGACCTCTAGTTCAGTGTGGGTGATACCATTTACAATAGTTTATGTGCATTGTTGCATATATTCCCTGAGGTTACAGACATAGCTGTAGAAAGCTTTGTTGTTGCCTTTTGCCTGAGTAGCTATTTTTCCTTCAAATGTAGCCTTTGAAATATTAATTAACACTCTTAGCTGCCTGTTTAGATTGGTCAGGGGGGCTTTTAGTATGTACAGCTTTTTTCCTCCAATGCTTGGCCATGCTTTTTTTCTTTTGTTGTATAACTGATTGATATTGTGATTCTACCAGGGTGGCATGTCTTTAGAGTTTGTCGTATTCTCAGTATGAGTGGGCACAGCTCATGCTATACATCTATTGATATTGCTGTACAGAGATTTTGTAAATAGCTCAGTATATGCTATGGTGTTTACTGGGTTTGGAGGTGCTTGGAATTTAGCCAAGGTGTCACTTAGTAGAGGGAGAGGTTAGCCTTGGAATAGTTCCTAAAGGTTTTTGGTTTCCCTGGATCCCTGAATTTAACTTATTTCAAGCAATACTGCCTTATGGTCAGATCTGATAAGTGAAGACATGGCATTGGGTGCAGAATATCATCCCCCCATGCTCATGAGTACAAGGTCAAGCATGTTTGTACCCCTGGTAGGAGAATGGAACAATTGTTCCAGGATGTTGGTATTAACAAAGTTTAGGAATTACTGGCCTTGGGCATTAAAAGTGGTGTAAGATTCCCAGTCTATAGAGTGGTAGTTGAGATTCCCCTGTGAATATCATATTAGGTTAAAAAGTGATGGACTGTAGTACATTGAGATGGGTAGTATGGGTTTCCTGCAAAACAGAAGGGGACCTATAGGTTGCAATGATATGGTAGAAGACCCTGTTTATGGCGAGTTGCACATGTATGAGTTTCACTGGATCACACACTTTAACTTGTGTGGATGTAAAGTTGCTTTTAATATAAACTGAGACTCCTCCATCTTTAGTTCCCTCCTGTGCAGTAGCTGGTTTAAAGGTGTGAAAGGCATTATAACCCTCCATTGCCGGGGTACTCTCCGTGACTTTAAAACTTGTCTCCATTATTACACAGATGTTGACACTCTCCAGGGAGAGGAAGATTTGCAGGGAATGTAGTTTCTTGTTAAGACTTCTAGTGTTGAGCAGTATCACCTTCAGCTATTTCTTTGTAGGTTCGGTTAATCTGGGAAAGTCATCAGTTTGTCATTGCTTAAGAAAGGCACTGTGGAAGGCGAAAAAGGTCTTTGCCAGTATTCAAAAGCCTAGAAGGGATATGTGTAAAGCATCCCTGGCAAAGCAGCATGATCTGTCAATCATGCCCTCCCAGGCTATCAAATATTGTACCCCCTTGGACTGACACCACAAGCTAAGCCATTTGCTAAAATCAATAATTTTCAATTGGCAATGCAGCATGTAACATCATGCTTAGAGAAGGTGGTATGCTGCTTAGAGACAAATAATTTCCAAGCTCAATCATGTCTCAATATAATCAAGGGAGGTACATCTCAGGTCATTAATACCCACATGGACTATGACAGAGTCATATTGGTATCTGTGGTTCAGTGATCTAAGTGCCTGTGTGACTTGATGGATCCCAGCCCCAGAAAGGTAACTAACCGTGACTCTCTCCTTATTCAATCTGGTGAGGACTGACATCTAGGGTTGATCCTTACTGTGAAATATGCAAGGCACGAGAATAGTGAAGATATTTTGCTGTGATAGCAGGACATGCCACAAATTCAAGCCATGTAATATTCTTTACTATGCCATTTGTCTGTTCCACGTCTTCACATCATGTAGGCCACTGAGCAATTTGCTTCACAGCACAGACAATAGCTTGGTGGAAAGAAGTACATATTTCAAAAACATCATTTCATTAAATCTATCTGATATTGCAAAAATGCCGGAATTTAACTTTGTTGAAATCATACTGTGCAGTCTTGTTTAGTACCATAGCTTCTCTTTTCAAAGAATATTCATAGAACCTCAAAGTCTCATCTACTGCTACTATCATGTTGTAAATCAGCTGAAGCTTACAGGCAGTTACTAATTATTTGTTCAGATGATGGGAGCCACACCATAACCACAATGCCTTTGGATAATGTGCTTCAGTCTTTGGACCTGCACCTTTGTGCTTCCCAGTTACATTGCCAGCCTCATCAAAACACTGGTTTCTCGTCTTCTGTGGATGTAAAATCAGTTTTTCAAATTACAGCAAGCTCTCTATAAATTATCAGTGTTACTGCTATCAATATATGTCAAAAAATATTTGGCCATGATAAAGTGCTCATCCACATAATAGGTCCTTACTGTTTATATCACATACTTTTTTATTCCCCTTCTGTTTCATTCTTTCTGGCTACACCAATGGCCCTGTCCATTGCCAGGTCTCTCCTACTAGTCTTGGACTAACTTTTTTTTAAGGCTGGGGCCATCACAGAACCTAAGGTCATCCTGGGTGAGGGGGTCATGCCATTAACTGCTTCTACTGGGGGATTATTTTCATTTATGATCTACCCTTGGTATCCCTCCCTGCTTTTGCCTGTTACATTCATGAGTTACATCCCTCTGTAGACCCCACTCACCCACAGGGATTGCATAATTAAATGCCCTCACCTCAGGATGAGCACTTAAATCCCTCTGTGCCAGCAACTCAGATGCCTGAGCTGCTAAATGAACCCAACTTGCCTGGGCTATATTTAGGGCTTTATCCTTCTATGCCATGGTACTAGTGCGTACATCACAGACTTTATCCACTGTTACAGAGTACTATCTAACTCCCTTCCTGATATCTATAATCATGTCCTTTTGAATTATGTGTCCAGTGACAGATCTCAAGATGAGGCTAGAGCCTTGAAAACTAAAACAGCAAAATACTAAGAGTTCCACATTGGACAATGATGATGATTTCCTGAAGCAGCACTTTGGCCCTGTAAACAAGAATGCTACTTACATATCCAGGACAATCTAACTGTTGTACCTGGTAGACATTCTCTGGCTTTAGACTACATTAATGAAAATTAGAAACATCTGACAATCAGTTTCACAGAGAGAGGTTTACACACACACATATATGTATATACATATATTTATATGTGTGTGTGTATGTTTGTGTGTATGTATATATATATATATATATATATATATATATATATATATATATATATATGTGTGTGTGTGTGTGTGTGTGTGTGTGTGTGTATGTATGTATGTATGTATGTTTGTATCTGTACACACACACACACACACACACACACACACACACACACACACACACACTCCATGGCCACGCAACTGCATAGTAGTGGGCAGCTTCACATACTTTATTATTATTTTCAAATAGCACAGTTCATTTCATTAGAAATGTCACTGAAAGTGCTTTGATACAACAGTGTTGCAAAGACTGAAAGTTGGTTTAAACACATTCACCTATGAGGCATTCATTACAAAGTTGTCCTTATCAGTGCACTTGTCAATGCCCGCTAACAAGCTGCCATCACATATGTACTTAAACAAAACAAGGGAAGTATGAAATATGCCACCAAATAACCAGATAGGCAAGACAAAGTCATTCAAAGTAAAACTTAGCCAACAGATTAAATTAATGATACCCAGAGTACCACAGATATACAGAAATAAGTCTCCTGTCTATAATCCCAGTAGCAAAAATCCCAGGAAAGAGAACTATTGCAGTTCATTACCAGAGTAGGATAAAACATACTATTGGCTTTCATGTTGTCTTTAATGGTTCTTTGTTTAATGTTAAAGCAAAAGTTAATGAATAGTGCCTTTGAATAAAAATGTCTAAATATGCTCCTTTATATCACTCCTATAGAATCCAGTATATTGTATTGGATGAAGGCCTCCTCCTCCCCCAAATTTTTACAAACACAGAGTCAGGATCTTGTAAAAGTATGTCTCACCTAGAGAAAGATACTACATTGAAGAAACCGGAAAAAAAATCCCAAATTGATCTAGCAAATTACTTTTAAAACTGCATTTGAACTCAAACACAACATATTTCTTTAGGTTTCTCAGACTTACTGTGGAAGCTTATGAATCTTACAAGTTTCAGTGCAAAATACAGAAAAAAATGAGTAACTCAATCTCTATGGGATAATTTTAAAAGTGTCTGTTTAGTCGCAAACTGCAACAGCTAGATCTGCATCCACTCTTACTTTTACTGGAACATGTATTATGTTCTTAACACAAGAAAAAATAAATCTGGAGAGGGGAAAGGGACCAGAGTTGGATAAGGCCAAGAAGAAGCTTTGACTGCAGATTAGACACTGCCTGCCCTACTAGGGATCATTAAGAGTACTGGCAAAGTGGGGATAGGGGAGTCCTAAATGAAAGACCTGCAGACCTGCTCAGGTAGAGTGTTTTTTTTAACAAGAAACATCTTTATTGAATTATCACTTATGACACAGTCAATCATACATGTTTATAAATGAAAACAAACCATACTGACATATTTTCAGTTGCAAACATTATACATTAAATATAATCTTCTATACAGTTGTTGTCAAACATTATATAGCTTATTCAACTCTTGCCTTCCCTTAAACCTCAGCATAGAGTGTTTAATCAAATCTAAAACAGAAGCAGCTGCTGCTAAAATAGGGCAATTAGAAGTGCATATAAAATATTACACAATAACTACAATAATCAATCAGAGGAGGTTAGAAAAGAGTTTGAAAACAGAATGTAAAAGCAATTTACGAGAGAACAACAGGAGGACAAGGAGGACATCTCCCAAGTATGCAACAAAGTCCAGAAGGTTTAGAACTGTTGCTTGGAAGTGTTTGTATAGGTATTCTATACCCCCAAGCAGACTTCAAATAATTTTTCCTCTGTAGACAACAAATGTTAGAGATGTGAGGGGGAAGAAAGAGATAATAAAGAACAGGTTTTTGGGGGGTATAGTGAACTAGCAAAATTCAAAACTTCCCTACAGAATTTATCATCTACTAATAAAGACAACTTTTCTCAGTTACCATACCAATTATATCCTTGATTTTCTGAGTCCCTTATTTTCTTTGCTAATGGGGCTAAATATATAGCAAATAACAAAGGGGAAATAGGACACCCCTGCCTGGTTCCTCTGCTCAAATACAACTTATAAGAGAATAACCTGGGATTTTCTTACATTTGCTTCCCTCTGGATCATCATTGTTCTCTTAATGTTGGCAAACCACATTGATCCACAGCTATCAGTTTTGTCAATACCTTTGACATTCTTAGTACAAGCATAAGCATTTTATAATCATGGTTTCATCTTGAAATTGATCTATATGACGCAGGGTCTGATGGGTATTTACTGTATTTGGGTAATACAGCCATCACAGATTTCTTCCAAGATGCTGGTGTTTCCACTCCTTTTAAAATACTGTTAAACAAAATCTTCTAGATCTTTATCATTTTCTTTCCTTCTAACTTCCAAACTACCACATGAATACCATCTGTTCTTGGAGATTTACCTGCAGATTGATTATACGTCACCATTTTTACCTCAACCTCTCCTATCTTAACTATTATTTGCTGAGCCTCATCTACCTGTAACCTTGATGTAATTAAGTCTTCCATAAATATTTCCATTTGTGCTCTTTCTTGATTTCCACACCCATCAGCTTTATACAAATGTTCATAAAATATTCAAAATATATCTAATATCTCTACGGGATCTCTGGTTATAGACTCCCAAAATTTGGCAACAATCCTTTCTACATTCTGTTGCCTAAGTCATTGTGATAAAAGTGTTTGTGCTCTGGAGATGTTATCAAAAAAAAGTTGTTTAACAGCAGTCTTTCCAAACTCATGCATATTATCTACATGCTGTTTCATTTCTTTTTGTTGCACTCTGCATTTGCACATCTTCTTATTATGTGAGATCTCCCTTATTCTGCAATACTTCAACAAACCTTTGATGGCACCTCTAAATAATTTCTATTACTTCTTAACCATCTCTCTTTCTCTTTTATTTCTACCTTATTTTAAAATTCCATTTTAATGTTATCCCACTCACTAGCTATCACTTCTGAATAAATTTATTTTGCTATTAACTCTCGAATAATTTCTACTAGCTACTCCATAAACTCATGTATTTTTAATAGTCATGTAGGAAAGCACTAGTGTCTCATTTTTACTTAATTACCCTGCATCCTTGCACAATCTGAAATGGTTATCAGATGGGTGTTGAAACTTTCAATCAGATGCACATGTTCCTGGGAAAAATAATTAATATCCAGTCTAGACCAGTTATTTGTACCTTGAGGATTAATAATATGTAAATTTTGTCTGAGTTCCTATTACTGAATTCATGTCTTCCATACCAAATATTTTCATAAATTCATAAAATTCTTCAGAAATTACCCTCTTTTGTTATATTTTCCCTTCTAGATCCCCATGATATATCCTTACTATTGCAAATCAAAATCCATTCTCCACCTATAAGCAATTGTTTCTGCTGAAAGCTGATTATGGAACTTAAGACATTTTTGGGAGAAATAAAAACTATTTTTGGTGAAATATAAATACATGCCAGTATAATACTCCTCCCTTGCCAATAGACCATTACTACCACACATTTACCATTATTGTGTTTTTCCCCTCTTCTATAACTATTGGAACCCATCTAGCAATCAGTATTATTTACTCTCCCTTTCCTTTGCCCCCGATATACTGCTGAGTATCCATCCTAAAATACTCTATTTCTTGAATCCCCCCGGCTTCATCACTGTTTGTATCTTATTATCCATATTCATAATCAAGAACTTCCAGTTTCTCAGTTTTGTATTATCTTTTGTTTAGTCTCTTAACACATATCCTTAGCTGCCATAACATAAGCCTTTTTAATCAATAATCCTAAATACTTCTTCATATAGTGTCCCCATAAATATGTGTATTGCTGAATCAATTTGCATGTGGGTACATAATTTATGGCTATAGCCTTTGTTTTATCTTCATTAATTTCATGTGCTGAAAATCTTGAAACTGTCTCAAAATGTTCAGCAACACCAAAGTATCCTTTTCTGAAATTATCAAGTACAAAATAATATCACCTGCAAATAAAGCCAACTTTTCTTGATTACCATACCAATTATATTATCAAATTTCTGTGTCCCTTATTTTCTTTGCCAATGGCTCTAAATATAAAGCACATAACAAAGGGGAAAGAGGACACCCCTGCCTGGTTCATCTTTTCAAACACAACTTATCAGAGAGGAACCCTCTCACTTTAATTCTTGCCTCCAAGCTTTCATATATCCTCCTAATTAACCACAGTATTGTATCAGAGAATGCAAATGCTTCCATTGCCCTGTTCATAAAATCACAGCTTACTTTGTGTAATGCTTTCTCTGCATCAACACCCATCAACAACAGCAGTATTTTCTTACATTCTGCTAAGACCTAGATGACCATTGTTTTATTAATGTTACCAAATGTTTATCTCTACTCCACAAAACCGCACTGTTCTATATCTACAAATTTAGCAAAATGTTTGCCATTCTATTAGCTAGTATAGATATAAACACTTTATAATCATGGTTTAGAAATGAAATGAGTCTATATAAAGCTGGGTATGATGGGTTTTTACTCTCTTTGGGTAATACAGCCACAACAGCCTTTTTCCAAGATCTGGTACCCCTCCTTATAAAATACTATTAAACAAAAAATTCCAGATATTTATTACATTCTCCTGGCTTCTAAATTTCCACAGGAATACCATCTGTTCCTGGAGACTTTCCTGCATATTGATTATTTATCACCATTTTTTATCTCATCCCCTCTTATCTTAACTGTTAGTTGTTGATCTTCATCTACTTCTAACCTTGGCATAATGAAGTCTTCCATAAATATTTCCATTTGTGTTTTTTTTTCTTGACTTCCACATTTCTCTGCTTTATAGAAATACATACTCATAAAATTTCTGAAATATTTCTAATACCACTATAAAATCTCTGGTTATTTATCTTGTCATAAGCTCTCTAAGTTTGTTAACAACCATTTCTACCTTCTATTGCCTAAGTTGTTGTGCTAAATGTTTTTTTGTGCTCTGTAGTTGTTATCAAAAATATTTAACAGCAGTCTCTCTGAACTCATGCATATTATACAAATACTCCCCTATTTTCTCTTTAGCACTTTGCATTTGCTTTCTTTCTTGTTCTGTGACATTCCCTTTATTCTGCAATACTTTTATTCAGCAATACTTTAACCTTTGTCAGACCTTCTAAATGATTCCTATTAGTTCTTAACCATATCTATTTCTCTTTTGTTTTCACCCTACTTTTCAACTGTTTTCATTTTATCCCACTCACTAGGTATTCCTTTAGAGAAATGTCTGTATTCCCTATTAACTCTCATATAATTTTGACTAACCATTCCTTGAATTCCTCTGTTTTTAGGTTGATGAGAAAGTACCAGTGTCTCATTTTTACTTTATTACCCTGAATTTGTATCTTAATTTTATTGATGCGTGATCTGAAATAGTTATTGGATGTTGTTGAAGTTTTCAATTAAATGTACATGCTCCTGTGAAATATAAATTACATCCAGTCTAGCCCAGTTGTTGTACCTTGAGGAATAATATGGAAATTCTGAGTTTCTACTACTAAATTCATATCTTCCATACTAAATATTTTCACAGCTTTCTTTAAAAATCTATGCACTTTTATCATATGTGTTCTGTTGTAAATCAAATTTCATTCCCCTCCTATAAGTAATATTCTCTACTAAAAGATGATTATCTCTCTCAAAAATTTCTTAAGCTCCATAATAGCAATTTTTGGTGGACTGTAAATACATGCACAATCCTCCTCCCTTGTCAAAATCCCCTTACTATCACAAATCTAACATTCTTATCTTTTTCTGTCTTCCATCACTATTGGAGTTTCTCCAGAAATCATTATTATTGCTCTCATTTTCCTTTGTCCCTGATATTCTGCTGAATATCCACCCAAAATACATTCTTTCTTTCTTTCACAAATACACATAGTCATTCCTTTCCAAATGTGTCTGCTGCAGCTGTGCTATTGACATTCTACATTTCTTAATATAATTCAATATTCTTTCATTTTTGTCTGAACCTATAATGCTATTTGCATTCCAAGATAGTATGGATAGGGTACCCATTATGTTAAAAAGCTATTGTTCCCACCTATTATACATGACAGTTGTTTGAATGTAGGTTTTCAACTTTTGTCTTACATGCACACACGATTTGCCAGGCTGCTCTTTGATAGAGTTGCTTTTTTCCATTGTCAATTGAATCCATGTCACATTTTTCAAGACTTTTTGCTTTAATGAAAACCTTCAAACAAAAAATAAATGCAAATTAAGAAGAAACCCCATCTCCTTATTAACGTAGAACAAAATTACAAAATTATGTATATTTTCAACAAAGTTTAACCCTTGAGATAGGAACAACTCCCCCAAATTGAAAGCTGCACCCACCATACCTCTTAACCTCTTAGTGCAAGAAATCTGGACAAAGCCCGACAAACTGGGAGGGCAATGGCCCAAAAATAGGGACATATTTTAAATATTCTCTTATAAACTTAGAAAGTTGATAGTGTAACATGGTTTGTTTTACCATACATTTTATGAAGGATTTGAAGTATGAAACGCAACTGTTTGTCATTATTTAATGACTTCAATTTTCAGATCATTCCAGCGATTTGCCAGAAAGACACAAATGTTATGAGGAAAAGACCAATAATATGAGCCAAAAATCTGGAGATTCTGTGAAAATCTGGACAGTTAAGAGGTATGGTACCCACAGGTACTACCTAATCTACATTACAGTTACCCATGCTAAAATGCATGTTACAGCCTGTGGTCATACTTATACAGACTGCTGTCTGTTCTGTTCTTAGTTCTATTCCCCTCCTAGACATGAAAAACAGCTTGCACACCTTCATAAGGCAATAACTTTTAGCCCTGTGAAAAAGTGCACTAAATACCTTTAAATAAAACTAAATTGTGCACTGTTCTGTTAAATACATTAAAGTATCAAGGTTACTAGGAAGGATACAATTTCTTATTCACAGCCCATAATTTCAGACTTTATTCTTTACTGAACTGCTTGCCATTGTATCTTTAAATTTTGCATTTCCCTCAATAAATAATGTTCAGCACTCTCAGTATTAATTGCTTGCACCTGGAGATAGCTCAATTCCTTTTAAAAACAGTCAACAATGAGAAAAAGACAACTAAAAACTCACAGAAGCATGAAGTAATCCATGTAAAATTCACTCAGAACAATGTACAAAATTCCTTTGGCCAACTGCTCTTAGCTACAGACTTCATGTCTCTCACTGAAAACATTTGCTAATGAAAAAAAAAAAAAAACAATGAGCTAACATCTTTGCAGATACAAAAAAAACTTGTATTTCCCATGACTTTCATCATTTTGTCTTATGTTTCAAGTATATTTACTTACAAAAATCTCTTTATAACTAAAGACAAGGACATTAATCTAGATATCCACCCTTGCTAAAGAAAAATAAATTATCTTAATTTTACATATAATATAATATAATATAATATTATAATATAATATAATCAGTACACATTTACAACCTACTTCTAGCGCCAGCAGCTCAAGATCACAGCATTATATTAACTTAAACTTGCTTCTATCCAATTTTGTTATAGTGTAAACCTTATAATTCCCATGTTGCTAGTCTTCTTCCTGATCATCTTCATTTCCCAACACCAGACTTTGGTTTAAGTCCAACATACATGTGATTCTTCTATTAAACTCCTGGGATTTTTTTTTCTCTCTCTCTCAAATATTTTCTTTTAGAACAATGGAAAATGTTTCAATGGCTAGATATCTCTATGACCTTTAATGTTAGAAGGAGATCTGCTTGCTGGCTTACTTTTTATTGGATATATATTTTTTTATTTCTTCCTTAGCCTATTCTGCATCCAAAAATGTAATTAACCATCCAGGAAAAAAATATTCTGAAGACAGATGGCTAAAGCAGCTTGAATCTCTCATCAGCCTCTTGACATTCCCTGAGTGCTGGCTTAAGTTTGCTTCTCCTGTAGCTGTTGTATAGTGAATAATCATTTCACATAAACACTCTGCTGTCTTCAAGCTTTAATTTTCCTTTCTGACACAGTCTTGTAATGATCAACTATTTCTGATGGCATGATTGCATCTATACTAATATAGGTCTTGGTTACTTTCTCGGTGCCAGGTTTGGAGCATACACTCAATGTGCCCTGTCCATTAAAAAACCATGCTATGGAACACCAGTCCAGTTTTTTATTTGTTCTTCCATAAAATAAATACAGTCTCTTCCTTCCAGTATCTCCGGTACAACAGAAAATCTCATGGTTTCTCTGTTCGTTCTATGTTCTGACTCTGCTGTTTTTTGAAGCAGCTCTTCTTTAGAAGCATCATACTCAGGCTTTTCTTTATTTCAACCTCTGATTTTTGCAGTTTTATCATTTTATCTGAATGGCTAATTAAAGTTTCTTCTATTTTTTGCACCATTTGTTATTTGAGCTGATGTATCCCTTCAATGTTTTATTTATTTCAATCACCTCTGAGTACATTTGATCTACTTTTTTTCTCTAAATTCTTGTACCAAAGCTGAAGCTTGAACATTTTTTTTTGCTGAACAGCTGCAGGATACTTCCCAGACAGTATTTTCTGTTCATGTTTTCTAGTTGATTTTCTTTCTTTCTTTTTTTTTTTTTTTTTAGCAAGAAACATCTTTATTAAATTATCACATATGACATAGGCAATCATATATTTATATAAATGAAAGCAAACTATATTCACATAATCTTAGCTGTAAACATTATACATCATAAACCATAGTGGCATCATTTTAGTTGAAAACATTATATATCACTTATAATCTACCCAATCATTGTCAGTCAGACATTACATAGCTCATTCAAATGTTGCTTTCATTTAAACCTCATTCCTTTCCTGTATGTGCTGCTCCCACAATTCCCATCTTTTCTATGTAATTTGTTCCTACTCTTTTCTAAATATCCCAATTCCAGTTGTTTGATCTCTGCTAAATATTCACTACGTATATTATAGTTGGTTTAGACTTTCTTTTCCATTTTTGAGTAATTGCTTTTTTGTTAGCCACCACATAATTAGACTCAGCAAGGTCTACTATGTCTAGGCAGTCCCAATTCTGCATCACAAAAAAGAAAAAAAAAATTTTCCTAGATATTCCAGTTTACTTATCCAAGTCATTACACTCCCAGAAAACATGTTCCCTATTACTTCTTTCTTTCCCATCATGCTTCAAACATTTGGTGTCTACCCGAGGAAAAATTCTCTGGTGTCTACTTGGGGTACAGCAATACCTATGTAAACATTTCCAAGCAAATATCCTAAATCTTCTAGATTTTGTTGCATATTGGGAGGCATACATATATCTCCCATTGTTTCTTTGTGAATTGCTTATCCAGTCTCTCTTCCCAATCCTTTCTAACCTCCTCTGATTGATTCTTATAGTTATCATGCAATATTTTTATGCTCTAATTATTCTTTTTAACAGCAGCTTCTGTTCTAGATTCTACTAAAAACTTTAATAGTACTGGTCTTTCATTTAGGACCCCCATTTCTTTCTCTTTGACTATAGTCTGATATCAATCCTTGATAGGGAAGGCAATCTCTAAACTGCAGTCCAAATAAATTTGTGACATCTTCCCATTCTATTACTTTTCCATGTCCAGTTTGCTGCCAATACCTTGGTTCATTTGCCAGTTTTCTCCAATAAATTCAACCCCCCTTGCCTATTGTCTGTATCCCTAATTGCAGTCATCCTTATTGACAGAATCTCTTTTCTCCATTCCTGTGTTGGCTTAGTTCTTAGAATGCTTTCTGCTACGTTATGAATATAATATTCTGTATAATTATTGTTATTCTTGTTAAAGATCTGCATCCAAAATCCCAGTCTCTCCTTGTTTCTTGAGCTTCCTCCATTTCATCATCATCCCTTTCCACTTTGAATTATAGGTTTCTGATTCTGCTATGTATAGGAGCCTTAACTGTGTAGCTCTGAAATACCCCTTCAAATCATGTAGTCCCAATCTGCCTTGTTGTGTTGGAAGAATCAGCTTATTCCACTTGACTCTTGCCTTCTTCCCCTCCCAGATAAAGTCCTTCAGCTCATAATTAATTGCTATCCACAACTTCTCTGGTTGATAAAAATATGTCTGACTTGAGTATGAGACTAAAGGGACTAAAACATTTTAATTGCTTCTATCTTACTATCCATATCCATATAGCAGAGCTTCCAATTTCTCAGTTTTTGTGTTATCTTTTGTTTAGTCTCTTTCCACATATCCTTAGCTGCCACACTAGAGTAATTTTTAATCCATACTACTAAAGGCTTCATTTTATCATGTCCCCATAAATATGGATATTGCTAAACTAATTTGTGTGTGGGTACATAATTTACAGCTATTGCCTTTGCTTTATCTTCATTCATTTTGTATCCTGAAAAGACTTGAAACTGTCTTAAAATGTTCAACAATACTGAAATGTCCTTTTCTGGTTTTATTAGGTATAAAAATGTAAAATAAAATAAATGTAAAATAAACATCTGCAATTAGAGCCAGCTTTTCTTGACTACCATACCAATTATATCCTTGAATTTCTGAGTCCTTTATTTTCTTTGCCAATGGTTCTAAATATAATGCAAATAACAAAGAGGAAAGAGGACACCCCTGTCTGGTTCATCTGCTTAAGCAGAAATTATCAGAGAGGAATTCACCCACTTTAATTTTTGCCTCCGATCCCTCATATATCATCCTAATCAACCTTATAATTTTATCAGGGAATGCAACTGCTTCCATTGCCCTGATCATATAGTCCCAGCTTACTCAAGACATACCAACAACAATGGTATTCTCTTATATTCTGCTTCCATCTGCATCACCAATGTTCTGTTAATGTACACAAGTTGAGTTGCTTGCTGCGTAAATGGAGCTTGCAGCCAACACCGCAGAATGAATAATCCACTTAGAATGACCAAGGCTCCAACCATAGGCAGATAATAGTAACTAAGTCCAATATTAGTTGCAAAAAAAATGGCTTTATTTTCTTCCAAACAGAAAAATTCTAGAGGTTAGTGCTTTTGTGGTTGCATCACACCACTTCATCAGACCATAAAATGCTGTTAAAACCATGAATTAATATAGGAATTAAAAAAAATCAAAAAATCAATCATCCTATCACTGTGCTGCACTAATTAATAACTTAAAAATATATACATACTTAAAGATGCATTGGCATATACCTCTATATTCTTTCCTACAAACAAATAAATGTTGCTGTGCTTGTATTAGTATTGTATTAGAGGTATATGCCAATCATCAAGATTTTTCTTGAAGAGTGCCAATGAGGAGCTTTGTTTGATATAGACAGATAGTTTATTCCTGAGTATGGGAAGTCTCTAGGACTGGAATCTATCTCTTCAGCATGTTCTGTTTATTCTGGTGACAAGATTTAGGTCCCTAGAGTGTGTAGCTCAGAGGGATTGGGATTTCTTTAAGTGGAGCATGTCCAACAGCTCTGGGTTTGACATAGTTTTGTATGTTAGGCAGAGATCACTTCTGAGTAGGCGATATGCGATGGAGTAAAGCTGGAGTTTTTTTAGACGGTCTGCATAGGGCATCTTTTTGAGGCCAGTAATCCTCTTTGTGAGGTATTTCTGCGGCCTTTCCAGTTGTTGTAGATGTCTTGTGAGGTACATACCAAAAGGGGCATGATACTATATAATGGGTCTAATGAGTGATGAGTAGAGAGGAACAATGACCTCTTTGTTCCTGGATGAGAAACCTTTTGTGATGAGGTGTGCCACATAGAAGGATTTCCTGACTACTGTGGTGATGTGATTATCAAAGGAGAGACTACTGTCCACCTGTGTCCCAAGGTCTCTTATCACACATTTGGTGTTAAGTAGACTACCACCTATGTGGTAGCTCATGGGTACAGAGTTTTTACCAAAGGGGATGACAATGCACTTTTTGACAGTGAGCTTGAGGCCATGGCTTTGACACCAAGCATCTGTCTCAGTGAGGCCCTTTTGTAGGACGTCCACATCGTTAGGCATTTCAGTTATGGCTCCTAGTTTGCAGTCATCTGCGAACTTCATTAGCCAAAGACCATCTGTGTTAGCCTGTACTTCAGAAAAGTATATACCAAACAGAAGAGGACCCAGGACTGAACCCTGTGGTACTCCACTTGTCACTGGTCTGAAGTCGGATTTGGAATCTGCTACTTTCACAGTGTGGGTTCTGTCAGTGAGCCAGTTGGCAACACATCTTGTGACATAGGGATTTATACCTAATTTAGTTAGTTTATTTATAATTCCAAAGTGGGGAATGGTGTCAAAAGCCTTGGCGAGATCTAGATAGGCTGTGTGAAACATCTTATCCTCATCTATGTCTTTGGTGACTGCTTCAAAGAAGTCAATCAGGTTTAGGAGACATGATCTGCCTTTTACAAACACGAACTGGGTGAGGTCCAGAGTTTGGAGATTACCAATGTCTTTGTTTATATGTTCCATGATGATACGTTCCATGGCCTTGCAGACCAGGCTCATTAGGCTAATGGAGCAGTAGTTCCCAGGGTCCATGGTGGCTCCCCTTTTGAGGAGTGGGATAACCGTCACTGTGCATCATTCAGTGGGCACAAAGCCTGAGGTCATCCTGGGGACTTTCCTGTGAATTGGTTATAGATCACCATTTTTATCACATCTCCTCCAGTCCTAACTGTTAGTAATTGAGCATCATTTACCTCTAACCTTGGTGTACTTAATTATTCCATAAACATTTCTATTTGTACGTTTTCTTGATTTCCATAGTTCTCTGCTTTACACAGACTTATATAGAATTTCCAAAATATTTCTAATATATCCACAACAGCGATTCCAAAACTGTGGTCTGCAGACCCCTAGGAGTCTGTATGATGAATTTTAGGGGTCCGCAGAGTTCCATTTCTTTCTTCTGCAGCAAACAACCACCTGTATTAACAAAGAAAAAAAGAAAACAAACAGACTTCTGTGTTTTCCACGTTTGTGGCTAACCAGCTGCTTGCCCTGCATTTTTACAGAGGAAATAATAAGTAATAACTTCGGCGTTTGTGGCTGACGCAGAACAACTGCTTGCTTGCCCAATGTTTTCTGTCTGGCAGTTGGAACTTGGAGGGAAATTTAAACAAACTGTTACTTTCCCTCCAGTCAGACAGTTACCATTGTTGTTTTATGCTGGTCAGTTCCTTTTACTAGTACTGCAGAGCTAATTGAGACAGTCTTTTCGAAAGACCCTGAAGGTACTTTTTGTTTTGTGAGGCTTAAATAGAAAGCATATCTGTCCACTGCCCAGATTTTTGCCTCATACTTTTGGTCTGCTTTTCATAAAATTGTGTTTTTCTGGCAAATCCCTGAGAATTCATTGTGAGGAGTGAGCTTCAGACTTCATATCCTTCAGAAAGAAAATTCATAGTAATGCAAAACTTGTTGACTTTTTTGTGTGTGTGTGTGTGTGTGTGTGTGTGTGTGTGTGTGTGTGTGTGTGTGTGTGTGTGTGTGTGTAAGAGGGAGAGAGATGTGTATATGTGTGTGTGTGTGTGTGTGTGTGTGTATGTTAGAGGTAGGTAGTATAACCCTCAACTGTCCAGGTTTTTGCAGAATGTCCGGATTTTTGTCCCATATTTTCATCTGTTCCTCATAAAAAAGATTGAAGTTGCTAAGTAATGGCAGGCATTATAATGTGCACATTTCAGTCTGACCTCATATCCTTTAGAATCAGATTAGAAAAGTGCATACTAACACAAATCCTGTTATTCTAGGAATCTTCTAAGTTCAGAAGAGCAATATTTATAATCTGTCCCTATTTATTTTTTGGTTTTGTCCAGATTTCTTGAGATTCAGGTGTGTGTGTGTGTGTGTGTGTGTGTGTGTGTGTGTGTGTGTGTGTGTGTGTGTGTGTGTGTGTGTGTCCACGAGTGAAGTGTCCTAGTTAGGGTTAGCAGGTGGTTAGTAATTTGTTTAGGCTCAAACCCAGTACATTAGCTAATCCTCTCTACCCCAAGTACCAAGCTGCATTTTTCAAGGCACTGAGTTTCAGGTGCATTTTTCAAGGAATTTAGTTTCAAGTTCATTTTCAAGGAATTGTGAGTTTCAAGGAAAGAGAAGAGAAGTTTATTGCTGCTCATGCTAAGTCTGTTTAAAATGTGCAGCTGTTTTGTTTAGCTAGCAAATGGTAACAACAGGTAGCATATTTGCATTTTGATGCAGAAGGCTGTGGGTTCTACTCCCACGGCATGTAGATGGATTGCTAATATTGTGTTGTATTTCAAGTGGGTGGGATGCTGCAGTCCTGAATATGTCCTCCTTTGGATGAGATGCCTGATAACTTTTCAGTTTGCCATCCATGCAATATTACCAGCTTACCATTTTTTACTGTAACATAGTAGGCAATTTATTCTTCAAGGGTAGCATGCACTAAATTTTTAAATCAACCACTGAAATATAAAGTTGTTTGCTAGCAGCAACATTTTCATTAGTTACAGATCTTTTTAAGCTGGAATTATTCAGATGACTTTTACTTCTACAGAGATTGTGCATCTCGACTGATATTGGTGGATTGTAATGACAGAAGTTTGAGTGTCCTTTTATGGTTGGAAAGTTCTGAAATGGGCTGTTTTGTCATTATTGGTTCATATGTTTTGTTCATTGCTTACTTGAAAAATGTTTAAAACTATAAATTTAAAACACGGTCTAACAAGTGGTGATGTATTATACAAGTCAAGGAATATAATTTAATAATTAATACAATCAGGAAGGGGAAACAAAGAACTTTTGCATAGTCCTAAAAATGTGTGCAAGGGGCTATGATTTGAAAACAGTCCAAAGGTAAACTTAATCTGCCACTGGCCAGATGCATTTTCTTTGAATGTAGGTTTCAATGCTGTTTCAGTGAATGTGAGTTTGAAAGTCACAGAATTTGTAATGCTAAATCTGTTTTCATTGTGAGACTGTTTTTCTTTGTTTAGCAAGTGTTTATCAGTGTTTTTACTATTAAATTTGAAGTAAAAGTTTTACATGAAATCGAAATAGCTGTAGTCATTGTAGAAGTAAAGCAGAAAACACTATGCACACTGAGAGTTTTGAACAGTGTTTATGGCATTTGGGGAGAAATAGCCAAGTAAAGGGTCACTGCAATGGTTGTGTTGGGGGAGGTTGACTGGGGATGTGATCCAAACACAGTGTATGCATATTGACACCTTTTTGCTTATTAAAAAAAAGCACTGATAATATCTAATACATCCTTTATTTACCATTAATCCGATGACAGTCTGCAGTCGACTGCACTGCATGCAGTTTGTGCAGCTCTGCAGCTACAGACATCCCTACTTTTGCTACTGTGCATCCTGAGTTCAAGTGACTTCGTAGCTGTTAAGGGACTATATATTTTGATTATATGTTGTTTGTGTTCATTTCTATTACTATTGACTGTATTAGTATTGGTTTCCTGGTATATCAGTAAGTTGTTTTGCAAAAGTGAATGTAAATTAAACAGTTTTGTTCATCTCTTTCAAGATTGTGAAGTTTTATTGATATTTCAATAGTGTTTAATTATATTTTTAGATTCCCAGGAATGGATAATTGGTTGAAGAGAGGTACAGTAAAACATAGTGAGAACAATTCAGAGTCATCTGAAGATGATGACGTACCTTATTCAGCGGCAAAAATATTAAAGACAACTCCAGTACTCAAGACACAAAAATATTTAGCCGAGTACTTAAAATATGGATTTACAAGTACTTCTGTTGATAATGTTGATAAACCTTTATGCATCATTTTTATGAAGTGTTATCGAATGAAGCTATGAAGTTGGCGAAGCTTAAGCATCGCCTTCAGTCAAAGCATAAAAACAATATGCTGGCAAGTCGATTGATATTTTCCAAATGAGATTGAAAGGAAGAATTGAAAGAATTGGAAGCAAATCAAAAAGTTATAAGAAAAACTGCAACTAGTTGCAATAATGAGCAAGCCATTACCATGTTATAGGAAGTATCCCTTCTAATCACAAAGTCAGGAAAACCACATACAATTACCGAAAATTTAATTCTACCTGCCGCAAATATAATGGTTATGCGAATGGTGGGGAATAAAGCTGCCAGAGATTTACAGTCAATTTCATTATCAGATACTACAATTAGTGACTGAATCACAGAAATGTCTAACGATATTTTACATCAACTGATTGGACGCATACAAAAGAGTCAGTACTTTTCATTACAACTTGATGAAAGCATGGATATTTGTAACAATGCTAAGTAACTTGTTTCATTCGATAGGAATTTGATGGTATATTTCAGGAAGATTTCTTATTTTGCAAGTCTCTTCCCACTCACACTACTGGGGAAGCACTTTTCACTTGCTTAAATTATTTTATAAGAATGAATGAGCTAAGTTGATCAAAATGTCTTGGAATTTGCAGCGATGCTACTTGAGCTATGATGGGAACAATAAAAGGTATGATAAGTTTGATTAAAAAAGAAGCACCAAATGCAATCTGAACACATTGTAGCATCCATTGTGAATCACTTGCTGCCCAAAAAATGCCAATTAATTTAAAAAGAACATTTATTGAAGCAGTAGCTATAATAAATTTTATTAAGCCTCACCTGCTAAATAATAGGATTTTTCAAGTTTTGTATTATGAAATGGGAAGCCATCATAAACAATTACTGTTACATACCGAAGTTCATTGGTTGTCTTGTGGAAGGTTTTGAATCGCATTTTTGAATTTCGTGATGAAATAAGAGTCTTTTTAATTGATAAAACAAGTTTCCCTTTAAGAGAATGTTTGAATGATTTTCTTGACTAGTAAAGATTGTATATTTAGCTGATATTTTTTGCTACTCGAACAAATTAAATTTAAGACTTCAAGGAACTAGTGTAGACATTTTTAAAGTTGAAAATAAAATAGACTCTATAATAAAAAATAGAATTATGGGATAATCGACTGGAAAAGGAATGTCTTTGATTAATTTTCAACTTTATCTGATTTTGTACAAAGTGCTGAAGAAAAAGTAGATCCAAAAATATTTGAATTATTCATGGAACACTTGAGAAGTTTGAGAGAAATATTCAGATTTTATTTTTCTCCACCACAATGAAATAAAAACTGAATCGGAGATCCATTCAGTGAAATCAATGATTTGATAACTCTAAAACAAGATGAATTGGCAGAGCTGTTGTGTGATGGTTCCTTAAAAACTATTTTTAAACAAACCAGTCTTTCTGACTTTTGGTTGTCATTCAGAAACATTTATCCAGGATTAGAAGACAAAGATCTCCAGAAATTATTTCCATTTTCTTCTACTGTGCAAGCAAGCCTTTTCCATGTTACTTTATCTAAAAAATAAACAGCGAAATAGAATAAATGTTGAGCATGATTTAAGACTAAACCTGTCCAATACTGAACCTGATATTTTGGACTCAGTGGAAAAGAAACAACATCATCCATCATGCAGTTATCCAAGTAAACGAAAATAATTATTAAATTGTTTTTAATTGCATTGTATTTTGATTTGAAACCCTTTCTACATTGTGCCATGTAGAAACCTAAAAGCATTTTTGTCAATATTTCAGGAGAAAGTAATCACACAAAAATCTCTGTCCCTTTCACACACACACACACACACACACACACACACACACACACACACACACACACACACAAATATGTACATGCTCTCACACTCTCAGAAACAGATGAAAAAACAATGACTGTCTGCCTTTTAACTAAAATATATGCATTAGTATTATTACTTTTGGTAAATTTTAACTATTAAAGGCTGATTTCTCTTTCACAAAGCATGTACTTTCTCTTCTGTTGCTTGTATTTGTCAAGCTACTATAATTTAAATCACAGTTTTATGTGTTTTTGCAATGACCTCATAAGATCTGAGTAATACACTGACTTCATTTAGAAAGTGATATATCATCCAACCCCTTTCCTTTTAGTATTCTTTAATGTGGGAGTTTCTGTCAGTGAAACTGCTGTTTGCACTTTGTGAAAATCGGGTACAAGCATTAACACTTGAAGGAAGAGTGAACTTCTGGTCTGCAGTAAGGAATGTATATAAACCTGTATTAAAGAGTCAAAGAACTGTATTCATTGTGTCACCAACATCAGCAACTTGAACCTCATTGCCTACATTTCTTTCATGCTGCTTTGCAACATAATACCCACACACAATTTTTTCCTGCATCTGTCATTTATATGCAAGACAGTCCCTTTTGGACTCTGCAATATTAAATACAGTACAATGAATAGTTAGTCAGTGTATTGAGGGGAATTGTCTTTACATTAATAAATACCTGTAAGTTTGAGAATCACCTTATGTCATATTGATTTCTCAGTGCTAGAGGGTAGTCATAATATTTAGCAAGGGTCATACTCAAGATTTGTACTTTAAGTATGTTATCAAGTCTCCAGTGTCAATTTTAACACACTGTTATCAACATATGTACAGCTCTTGTGACTGTTTATCACACTGACTATTACAAACATATGAGGTAGACATTGTTTATTCGTATGTTTGCTTGTTGTTACTATTTACCTGTTAAGTCTGTGGACTTTTCAATGCATACATAAAAATGCATAAAAATGTTTAACATGCTAATGTTGAAACATCCACTGTTCAATGACTTTTGATTTGGAATAGTTAAAATGTTTTATGCAGTAATAAACAGTATGGTTGTATAATAAGTAAACCTACCATAACAGTAGAGTACAGATGTTTGCATGTAATATAGCTTTATTTCAGAAAAAAGTATCACTCGGAGAATGTAGAAATATGTAGTTGACAGAGTGAGATTAAAGCTTTTTTGGGATTATACTCTTGTCCAAATGGTGACTTTTGTTTGGAATTTGTTGGCGTATATATCACTGGGCTAGATTTCCTTTTTATTCATTCTTATTTAATGTTTATTGCTTCATTATTGGCACAATGCTGGATACCAGAAACTGTTTTCTTATTTCTGATTTGTAGTTCAATGACTATTATACAATGCCTCCCCTAAAACGTGCACGCTGATTGGCCAGCCCAACCAGCGTGCCTATTGTAAATCCCTCAATATACTAATGGAAAAAGGTCCGGTCGCCCAGACTTTTTCCGTTAGTATAGAACACTGTCTTGCTATGTTAAAAGAGTTTAACATAGCGAAACAGGTTTAAAAAAAGCAACGGAGATCTCCGTTGCTTTTTTTAAAGCTGTCTCGCTATGTTAAACTCCTTTAACATAGCGACACAGTGTGTAAAAAGCAACGGAGATCTTGCGATCTCTGTTGCTTTTTTTTTTAAGCTGTCTCGCTATATTAAATGGGTTTAACATAGCGAGACAGCTTTAAAATAAGCAACGGAGATATCCGTTGCTTATTTTAAAGCTGTCTCGCTATGTTAAACCCATTTAACATAGCGAGACAGTAAAAAAAGCAACGGAGATCATGCGTTCTCCGTTGCTTTTGCCCACAGTTCTGATGTACTGCGCAGGCACGCAGTACATCAGAACTGCCACAGAATACCGGACAGCTGCGGAAGGGCAGTAAAGAGGCATTATACAATGCCATTATTTAAGAAAAGTAATTATTTCTTTTCTTAAATAATGTCATTGTATAATAGCAATAACCCACTTCTGGGTGTGGGTAATGCTGGATTTACCCACGGTTGGCTTTGTTTGGTCCCTCAGGCTTCACCCTCGGGACCAAACCACGCCAACCGTGGGTAAATCCAGCATTACCCACACCCAGGCGTGGTTTATTGCTATATTAAATATCACAGCCATCTTGTTGAAGTTTTCTCTTTGCTTGTATTTCTTCAGCTTGAATAAGGCTCTTAGTAAACCAGGTTTCATTCCCCTTAACTGTATGCCAACTCACCTAGCTCCTTACTCATAATATTGATTTGGCTGCATGTTGCATTATATATTGTTGCAGGCTCTTTCATGCCCAAATATTGCAGAGAGGAGCAGTGGTACATTGGATCTAAGCAGAATTAACAATTCTTGTTAACTGTGTACCTAAGACTGTATTTAGATTAATTAGTATTTTGTTTCAAATGGGGGGAATTGTCTTGGTTGGTAAGTTAGGTTTTTAATTCATAACTAAGCTTAAACATGTGGTTTTATGATTAGATTCAGAAGAAGTATGCTAGCAATTTGATGTTTTTAATTTTTATTGTCCTGTTGAAATTTACTTTTATAATAGCTATAACTCTTGGTATAGCTTTCAGTACACCCCAGGTGACTGGAGTTCAGTTATTGGCCCTGGTGCCCGATTATGTGTTTTCAACATAACTTATCAATAGTTATAGAAATAATGACATTTAATCGTATTTGGAAGTGCCTTAATGCGCTACTACTCATTCTAGAAATTAACTCAAGTGCATGTTTAGCTCATCGGATAGTTTTAGAAGCTGGAGTCTGTTTAAATCATAATCCTTTAAAATAAAAGTAATTTTTACAATTCAAATTTTGCTTAATATACATTATTTAGTAATATTTACAGAATATAGGGGTCTGCTAAAACATTTCCTTTATCAAAAGGGGTCCTACAGCTTGCACGGTTTTGGAACCACTTTTCTACAGGTTCTCTTGTTTTCTACCTTGTTATAGGCTCCCTAAGCTTGATGACAACCTTTTCTACTTTCTTTTGTCTGAGTCGTTGTGCTAAAAGTTTTTGTGCTCTGGAGTTATTATCAAAAAACGGTTGCTTAACAGCAATCTTTCTAAACTCATGCATATTATCAAGTTAATCCCTTATTTTCTGTTTAGCGTTCTGCAGTTGCTACTCTTCTAGTTCTGTGAGGTCTCCCCATTCTGCAATACTTTAACATTTGTCAGTCCCTCTAAAAAATTCTTACTTCTTAACCATAGTTCCCTTTCTTGTATTTCCACCCTGTTTTTAAAGTCCACTTTAATTTTATCCCATTCCCTAGCTACATTTTCAAAAGAAATTTCTATTTTCTCTAATAGCTCTTGAATAGTTTCCATTACCTATTCCTTACATTCTTCTCTTTTCAACAGATAAGTGGGAAAGCGTCAGTGTCTCATTTTTATTTCATTAACCTGTGTTTTTATTTTAGTTGTTATTGGTGCAAAATCTGAAATAGTTATTGGATGAGTATCAAGACTTAATACTTCTTAAACAATCTAAATTATAGAGCGACATAAGTATATTTTTCGCACTTTAATTGATCAGTGTTTTTAGCACTGCACTGGTTGTATTTA
Organism: Protopterus annectens; assembly: GCF_019279795.1. Lineage (NCBI taxonomy): Eukaryota > Metazoa > Chordata > Ceratodontiformes > Protopteridae > Protopterus > Protopterus annectens. Next base: position 217,591,841 of record NC_056728.1, read on the forward strand.
TTTTGATTATCAGTACTGCATTGTTTTTTATTTGTTTAACAGTTCTGCACTAGTTTACTGCACTGCTGTATTTATTTTGCTTATCAGTACTGCATTTTTTTATTTATTCGTGTAACAGTTCTGCATTAGTTTACTACACTGCTTTTATTTATTTATTTGCTTGACTGAATTATTTACTTTTCTGTGTCTCCATTTATATAATTGCTGATCTATGGTTGGATTTTTGTATAGTTTGTAGCTTTTGCTGTTGCCTGCCCCTACTGGGAGTCTGTGGTGTACTCAGTCCAGAGAGCTAAAACTGGTCAAACAGTTTCTGTGTTATCTCTTTGTCTCAGGGTATGACTTTGGAAGGGTGTTTTATCTGTTGGTATAAAAATATTACATTTGAGTTGAATCACTGCTTATCTTGCTGAGCTCCATTTGTGCCTGACAGAAAACACTTCTTAAACAATCTGAATTACAGAGCTATATAAGTATATTTTTTGCATGTTAATTGTTCAGTGCTTCTTATCAGCACTGCACTGGTTGTATTTATTTTGCTTGTCAGTACTGCATTGTTTTTTTATTTATTTGTATAACAGTTCCGCACTAGTTTACTGTACTGTTTTTATTTATTTGTTTGTTTGAATTATTTACTTTTCTGTGTCTCTGTTTATATAATTGCTGATCTTTGGTTGAATTTTTGTTTTTCTTCTGCCCACCTACCCCATTACAGTTGTTTTCTTATAGTTGTTGCTTTTGTTGTTGCCCGCCCCTACTGTAAATTTGATAAGAGACACTCCCAGTCCCATCTCATTAGCTCATTCTACCCAATACAGAGATCATTTGGGAAAGTCAAACCTTTAGTTCCTTAACCTTGAATTTTCTTCTGTTCCTCCTCTCTCTCTTTCTGCTTTACTAAAAAAAAAAAAAAAAAAAAAAAACACTTTATTCAGCTTCTTTTTCTGTATATGTGTTTCCTCCCCCTGCCCCATTACTTCATCTTGCTTTTTATGCTACTTGCTGCAGCTTGTTCTCTAAAGTGTTCAGTTGCATCCTTTCTGTTGCATTTGCTACTGCTTGTTTATAGCCTGTTTAAATTGTAAGTGCTATTCTAAGGCACTTGGTTTTGGTTTAAGCCCTTGGGCTTTAGGTTAACCTCCTATCTCTCCCTGGTCTTTTCTCTCAGATTCTGAAAAATGTGGATGGACAATTTCCTACAGTTTTTCCTGCCAGTCTGGTTGATATGGGCATCCTGAGACAGTGTAGCAACTGCCTTATGTACACAAAAAAACACCTACTACTACCACCTAGGAACACAATTTGCAAGAGATGCAATTACATTAAGAACCTAGAGTCCAAGCTCTCTACCTCACAAGCCAGCATATCTGGCACTGAGAAGGCTGTGAAACAATCACTAAACCTCAAACACCACCCACACCTACACAACACACACCCACATATGTGGAGGTCCTCAACAAAAACATACCCAAACAAAGGAGACCTCTGAGGCAAAAACCTCCGAGGCAAATACCCATGCGATCTCAGCAGCCCTCCACACCACATACCACTCACAGTTCACACACCTCTGTCACAACCACTAAGGCTTAACAATAAACCCAACATATTAGTCATAGGTGACTCCATTGTGAGACACACAGATGTGCCTCTCACCAAGCTGGATAAGGAGAAAGTCACAGTTAGTTGTCTGTCAGGGGCCAGAATCCACCACATCACACATGCACTCAAGTCTCTCAACAACAGGTACTGCTATGACTCTGTCATGGTCCATGTTGGTGTGAATGACTTGAGATGTGCCTCCCTGGATTATATGAAGAGAGACATGATTGAACTCTCTGAATATGTATCCCAGGCGGGTATGTCCCTAGCCTTAAACAGCATTCTACCATCACCAAGAATGATGCCTGGATACAAACAGAAAATTATTGACTTTAACAATTGGCTTAGTTTCTGGTGTCATTCCATGGGGGGTCCAGTACCTGACAGCCTGGGAAGATATGATCAACAGACCATGATGCTTTGCCAGAGATGACCTGCATCTGTCTCACCTGGGCTTCAGGATTCTGGCAAAGGCTCTTGCCTTCCCTATAGTGCCTTTTTTAGGAAAGGTGATGAGGTTAAAACTACCAACATAAAAATTTCAACAAAATACAAATTAAAGGTTATGCTGCTAAATGCTAGGAGTCTAAACATGAAACTGCACTCATTGCAAGCATTCCTAACCCTGGAAAATGCTGACATCAGTGTGGTCAGAGAAACCTGGTTTAAAGCTCTGGAGAGCACTCCAGCCTTACCTGGTTACTCATCGTATCATACATTCAGACCCCAAACTGTGGGTAGTAAAGCCAAAGGAGGTGGAGTTTCAATATATATTAAAGACATACACACCTCCAGGCTGATCAAACAGTATGATGCACAGGAGACACTCCAGGTGCAGTTAACTATTGACAAGACCCCTATACAAATAATAACTAGCTACAGGCCCCCAAATCTGACCCAAGATGCCCAAACTGCCTATCTAGACCTCTTTGAATCTATCAAGATTCAACCCTTTACCTTGATCCTGGGTGACTTTAACTACCCAAATGTAGACTGGAGTAACTACTCTTGCCAGAACACAAATACCCAGAGATTCCTCGATTTTGTAAATACAAATGCTTTGGAACAGCTAGTCGATACCCCCACAAGAGGTGATAATATCTTGGACTTGGTATTAACCAACATGAGTAGCCACAGCAGCATCCCTGCAGTATCATCCTATCTTGTAAGATCCGACCATAAAGTGGTCACATTTGAAGTCACCATCTCCCCCGATTCCCCCCCCCCCAGCTAGGGTCAATCAAAATAACTTCTCCAAAGCTGATTACAGCCTCCTGAGGGATGGTATAAACAGCTTCATAGCCCCCTACCCCTCTCTAGGAACTGGCACCAGTATCCAAAACTATACCAAATTACTATATGAACATTTATATAGATGCATGGAATCAGGAATACCTGACAGGACTAAAGCATCCTCCTTAAGGAAGAGTAACTGACATCTGCAATAAATAAATTCTATAACAGAAGAAAAAAATTTCTGACCAGGACCAAGAAGGAGCAGGCGCCCAATTGGAAGCAATCTATCCTTAGCCTAAACAAGCAAATAAGAGCACTAGTGAAATTCTCCAAAGCAAACTCCGAGTCCATATTGGTCATATCTACTAAAGACAGTCATAAGGCATTCTTCATGTATGTCCATAATCTCAGAGGTAGCACCCAGATCTGTTCATAACTGATGGTCAAGGGCACCACATATACAAATGCCATAGATATAGCAAACTTGCTAGCTGACAGATTCAGTGAAAATTTCACCCTCTGTCCCCCCATCAGTAAATCAGGACATTCCCAGTACTTGCCCCTTCTCCTTATATCTAGGGATCAAGTCATCACTGCTCTCTCAAAAGCAAAAAAATACAGCCTCCATGGGACCTGATAACATCCCAGGCTGCATCCCACATGAACTCAGGCAGGAACTTGCAGCACCATTAGGCACCCTATTCAACCAAAGCCTGAGTACCGGTTTTGTCCCAGCTGAGTGGAGGACAGCCACTGTCATCCATTTACACAAAGGTGGACCATCCACTGATCCAGGAAATTATAGACCCATAAGCCTAACTAGCCTGATCTGCAAGGCTATGGAATGGATTATCATGGATCTCATAAACAAGGACATTGGCAACCTCCAAACAATCCCATACAATTTGTCTTTGTCAAGGGGAAGTCATGTCTGTTAAATTTGGTTGACTTGTTTGAGACAGTCACCAAAGCCATGGATGAGGGGAAGACAGTGCAGATTGCCTACCTTGACCTGGTCAAAGCCTTCAACACTATTCCCCACTCAGCCAAAATAGATAAACTCAGCTAGGCATCAATCCATATGTTACCAGATGGGTAGTCATCTGGCTCACTGATAGAACCCACCTAGTCAAAATAGGGGAAGCCACCTCAAGCAGTAGACCCGTATTGAGTGGCAAACCCCAGGGTTCGGTCTTGGGGCCTCTGTTATTTGGGATATACTTTTCTGCGGTACAGGCCAAAACCAGTAAGCTATGGCTGACCAAGTTTGCAGATGATTGCAAGTTGGGAGCTGTCATCAATTCCCCTAGTGATGTTGACATCCTCCAAGAGGGTCTCACGCAAACAAATGACTGGTGCCAGAAACATGGCCTCAAGTCAAATACAAAATCATCATCCCCTTTGGGGAGAGAGATGTCCTCAGAAATTTTCACATTAATAACAACGTTCTAAGCATGCAGTCAGTCATGAGGGATTTGGGAACCCAGATTTATAGCAGCCTGACTTTTGACCACTAGATTGCTTCCACTGTACAGAAAGCTTTCTACATGGCCCACCTCATAAGTAAGGGTATCTCATCCAGGGACAAGGAAGTCATAACATCCCTGTATTCTTCCCTTATAAGGCCCATTACTGAGTACAATGCCCCATTCGGTATGTACCTCACAAAGCACATGCAGCAGCTGGAGAGACCACAGAGGTTCTTCACCAGGAGAATCCAGGTCCTCAAAAAATCTACCATATACAGATAGGCTAAAAGCCCTATGCCTCTACTATGTTTCATACAGACTCCTGAGAGGTGACCTCTGTCTGGCATACAAGGCAATCTCAGACCCCGCCTTGATGGGACTGCTGCATATCTGCAAGTCAAGCTCCACTCGAGTAACCCACACACACGACTTCAACCTGGTCTGTGACATCAATACGACTTGCTAGTGGGACAGATTTGTGTTCCAGAGATTCCCCCATCTATGGAATAAACTCCCTCTTCACGTCAATCAGAGTACCTCTTTACCCCTTTTTAAGCACAATCTGGATAACTAGATGGGAAATAGAAAATACATGCCTGGGATTCCACCCTTTCCCTGCTGGACAGGGGCATTGGGTGCTAATTTGTCTATGCATGGGCTAAACTCTTGGGTAGGCTTATAAGGGCCTCAGGGCCAATAGCCTAGTAACTTCCTATGACCCTAAATGCAGATGCTCCTGTTAAATGTAAATTCTGTCTAGCCTAGCACAGCTTTTATATCTTGGAGAATATTATGTAAATTTACTCCAAACTCCTAGTACTGGATTCACATTTTCCATGCCAAATATTTTCATAAATTTCTTCAAAAATCTACCCTCTTTTGTTATATTTTCCCTTCTGAGCCACCCAGACACATCTTCCCTGCTGCAAGTCAAATTTCAATCCTCACCTATAAGTAATATTCCTTGCTAAAAGCTGATTTCTCCCAGAATTTTCTTAAGCTCCATTATAGCAGTTTTAGGTGGAATATAAATTCATGCTAGTGTAATCCTCCTCCCTTGCCAGTATCCCCTAAGTACTACAACTCTACCATTATTATCTTTTTTATCTTCTTCTATCACTATCTGAGCTCCTCTTGCAATTAATATACATACTCCTCTTTTCCTTTTTCCTAGGCATTCTGCTGAATAACCATCCTGAAATTGTTTCTTTACTAAATTCACATGTTCAGTTCTTTCCAAGTGTGTCTCCTGTACATAGCTATTTGCACTCTACAGTTTTTCTAATAAACATCTTTATTAAATTATCACATATGACATAGGCAATCTTACATTTATATAAATGAAAAACAAACAAAATGGCACCACTTAAGCTGCAAACATTATACATCACAGACACCACTGAAACAACTGTAGTTGCAAACATTGTACATCACTTATAATCTATCCAGTCATTGTCAAACATTATATGGCTCATTCAAATCCTGCCTCAAACCTCATTCCTTCTCTGCATATTTTGTTCCCACAATTCACATTTTTCCCATGTAATTTGCTCCTTCCCTTTTCTAAAGATCCCAATTCCAGTTGTTTTATCTCTGTTACTATATGGCCTCAAAATAGGACAAATAAAAAAGAGATACGTCATGATGTGTACAGAGGTAGGAACTCAAGGAGGGATGTGGAAGAGAATTTTCAAGGGGGGAGGTTCCATCAGGCTCCAATGTACCGCAAAAGAAAGTAGTGTGTAACAAAGGGCGGTTCAAAGATAGTTACATACTTACCCCAGTACCTAAGAAATTTTGGACTAGACCTACAGTGATCTCTGAGGGTGGGGCAGTTAGTGACAATGATGTGAGTGTTTTCAACACAGTTATAACAGACACAAATGAGAGTGGAGGGAAGTGTGACAAAGTGAGTGGGAATATGTTCATTGAAGCTTACAAAAACAATGGAGTGGAAGTATGTGATTCAGAAGTTGTTGACAATCAAACCTTGGAGGTAGAAACTAGTGTTGGTAGTAAGGTTGTTATCCATTCCTTTTCTGGATTCAAAGTATACAATTTCACCGACTTCTATATTGGTCAGGAATTCTTTACTTTGTTTAGTAAAGGCATGAAATTTATTCCAACGGTTAGATTTCAAGTAGTTGATACTATTAAGGAAGTGAAACTATATTGTAGGAGACTTCAGTTGGCCCTTCAATTTAAAGAGATTCCTAGTGACCATCACACTAGCAAACTGGTAAGGAAAAGTGCATACATTCCTGTCAGCAATGCACAAGTGGCTAATTACGAGAGGATGGTATGCAAGGATATTTATCAATTGTGTGGACACATACGAAGAGACCCATGGTATGATACATTATTCACAGACAATCTTACTATTGGAGAGAGAGCATGCTTGGACCAGATAGTGACCAATAGGGACATTAGGATTATGAAGCCGGATAAAGGGGGAGGGTTGGTGATATATGACACAGAAATTTATACTCAAGCTATCCAGGACATTTTGCTTAATTCAGGCAATTACGAACAGATATCCCTAAATCAGATCAATATAGGATATCATAGGATAGATTTAATTATTGAGGAATATCTTCTTGATAACCGTATCACGAATGAGGAGTACGAATTTATTAGAACCGAGCACCCTGTGATGGCGAAAATAATTGGTATACCTAAAATTCACAAAAACACAAATAACCCACCCTTTAGACCAATTATATCCGGATCAAAATCAAAAACATTCAATATAGGGGTAGCTATTGACCACTGGTGCAAGCATGTTTATTCTAATGTTGTTCACTTGACTAAAGACTCTTGGCATTTTTTGGGCAAGTTAAAACATGATATATGGTCCTCAGATATGGTATTTCTGACTATTGATGTTCAGGACCTGTTTTCATGTATTCCATATACCACTGGATTGGAATATTTTGAAAACAGTTTGAGAAAGCACTCCAATTTGACATGGGACAAAATATGTTTGATACTCAGCATGATGGGTTTGGTTCTCACCAACAATTACATTCAGTTTGAGGGTGAGTACTTTAAGCAAACAAGAGGAGTAGCGATGGGAGCATCATGTGCTCCCATTTTTGCGAACCTTGTCATGCTTGAGTGGGAAGAGCTATTTGTATTATCTAGCAATTATTCCAAACATATTGCATTGTACACACGGTTCCTAGATGATCTGTTCATTATTTGGAAAGGTCCGGAGGAAGACATTTCCTGTTTTATTGCCTATTTAAACAGCACTACGGACTTTTTGAGGTTTACGTTTAAAACCGAGAAGTATGGAATTCCGTATTTGGACACCTACATCAGCAATTCGGATGAAGGATTTAAGTCCAAAATTTATAGGAAAACAACTTTTTCCAACGACTACTTACAGTTCGGTAGTAATCATCCTCCACATATATTTAAAAACGTCCTTAAGGGGCAATGTATTAGAGTAGCGAGGATGTGTTCTACACGAGAAGATATGGAAAATCAAATGGAAATTGTAGCAGGGATGTTTCTGGCTAGGGGATACCCAGCTACCTTGGTGGAGGACGTTACCAGTTATGTGAGTGGATTATGGGGCATCAGGTACATTCCATTGTTGGGGAATAATTTTGTTTGTGATAACACTAGAGAGATCTCCAGCATTAGAAGGAACGTGTGTGTGATAATGTTTAGCCCATATTCCAACTTAATCAAGGAAATTTTAAGAAGACATTGGGATGTTTTTTCAAGTATTGACAACACTTCCACAATATTAGGGAAAAACCCTATCAGTGTATTTAAAACATCAGCGAATTTAAAGAGAATTATTGAAGGTGGGAAGTTGAAACAACATGATAGGGATGACCAACATACCAGCAAGTGTGGAAGATGTAAATATTGTCAATACATAAACAGTAGCAGGATTACAAAATTGGAAAACTACAACAAAACTGTATGCCAAGGGAAGAAAGGAAACTGTAATTCTATGCGGGTGGTGTATTTAGCTTCCTGTTCTTGCTGTCCGGCTTACTATATTGGCAAGACGGAAAGGAAGCTTAAGACCCGCATATATGAACACATGTACAAAATCAATAAAGTTGACCCAAAAAATGCATTAAGTAAACACATTAGTGAAAAGGGTTCCCAACACAGTTTTACTTTCAAAATTATTGACCAAATTGAGATAAATGCACACGGGGGTAACTGGAAGATAGGTTTGTCGTGTTTAGAGACCAAGTGGCAGATTTTATGTGATGCCACTTCGTGGCCAGGGTTGAACGAAAGTATCAGTATTAAACCTTATCTCCTCTTGGAAAGGGGTTAAAATCACAAAATTATAATACAATTACAATATCATTAAACAATATTGAGGATAACATAGTACATTTGTACAATATATATGTATTTTTATGTCCGTATATTTTTCTTTTTTCATATGTTTTTAATATTATTATATGGATTATTAACTAAAGTATATATTTCATTTATTGTTACAATTGTATAGAGTGTTTATAAATATTTTTATCTCTATTTTTATTTTATGTACAATTGTTAGTATTACATGTAAATTATTATATTATTGGAGAAATGTGAGTGACTGTTATACTGCAAGTGCACTGATTTTTGGCGCCAAATTAGCTTTATATACACACCCAGCTAACTGTGCTAATTGGTTCTGAGGAAATCTGCAGTAGTGTGGATGAAAGCGCTCAACCTGTGTGGTTTATGTTTGCAATAAACCTGTGTTTTCCTGGATCGTGGTGTGGATTTGTACTATAGTGTTATACTATAGATTTTGGCATCAGGTTGTCACTCCTTTGGTTTCTGTTCGAGCTACTGTGGTTCGGGTGGCTGTTTTGTGTTGAGTACTACATTTACTACAGTTATAAAGTTATCTCTGTTACTATATTTACTACTTCTAGTAAAGTTGGTCTAAACTTTGATTTCCATTTTCTAGTAATTGCTTTTTTGGCAGCCACCATAATTAGACTCATCAGGGCTTTACTATGTCTATGCAATTCCGATTCTGTATTATAGCTCAAAAAAAATCATCTCCCAGGTCAATCAAATCTGCTCGCCCAGCATCTTTAACAGAGCAGTCCGCAGGGAATCCCTAAAGTCTGCCAGCTCATTACACTCCCAAAAAGTATGTTTCCAGCAACCTCTTTCTTGCCTTTCACATCTCCAACATTTGCTATCCACCTGAGGAAAAATTCTTTGGAGTCTACTTGAGGTATAAATATATCTGTGTAAAAACTTCCAGGCAAAGATCCTAAGACTTTGTTACATATTTAGGAGATATACATGTATAACCCCCATTGTCTCTTTGTGAATTGCTTATTCAGTCTCTCTTCCCAATCCTTTCTAAGCTCCTCTGATTGATTCTTATAAGTATCATGCAATATTTTATATGCTTTACTAATTATTTCTTTTTAACAGCAGCTTCTGTTCTAGATTCTATTAAAAACTCTACCAGTGCTGGTCTTTCATTTAGAACCCCCTCCCCCATTTCGTTCTCTTTGCCCATACTCTGATATCAATCCTTTATAGGGAAGGCAATTGCTAACCTGCAGTCCAAATCAATTCTTGGCCTCTTTCCATTCTATTACCTTGCCCTTTCTAGTTATTTGCTCCCAATACCTTGGTTCAATTGCTGGTTTTCTCCAATAAATTCCAGCCCCTCTTGCCTATTATCTGTATCCCTAACCACATTCATCCCTATTAGCAGAATATCTTTACTCCATTCTCGTGCTGGTTTAGTTCTTCGAATACTTCCTGCTGTTTTATGAATATAATACTCTGTATGAATTTTGTTTTTCTCCTTAAGAGTCTGCATCCGAAATCCCAATCTCTCTTTATTTCTTGGACTTCCTCCCTGTATCATCATCTTTCCTTTCCACTTTGAATTATAGTTTTCTGTTTGTGATATGTATAAGAGCCTTAACTGTGTTGCTTTAAAATAGCCCCTCAAATTGGGTAATCCCAGTCTGCCTTGTTCTACTGGGAGAATCATCTTATCCCGCTTAACCCTTGCTGTCTTCCCTTTCCAGATAAAATCTTTCAACTCTTTTCTAATTGCTATCCACAGATTCTCCTCTAGTTGATAAAAATATGCCTGACCTGTGTATAAGACTAAAGGGACTAAAACATTTTAATTGATTGTATCATAGTATCTATATCCATATAACAAAGCTTTCAGTTTCTCAATGTTTGTATTATGTTATTTGTAGTCTCTTCCCACATGTACTTAGCTGCCACAACAGAGGCATTCCTAGCACATACTCCCAAATACTTAATTTTATCATGTCCCCAGAAATATGGATATTGTTGGATCAATTTGTGTGTGGGTGCATGATTTACCGCTATTGTCTTTGTTTTAGCTTCATTAATTTTGCATCCTGAGAAGATTTGAAACTGTCTTAAAATCTTCCACAACACTGTAATGTCCCTTTCTTTTTTTATTATGTATAAAATAGTATCATCTGCAAATAGAGACAGCTTTTCCTGACTACTATACCAATTATATCCTTGAATTTCTGAGTCCCTTATTTTCTTTGCTAATGGTTCTAAATATAATGCAAACAACAAACAGGAAAGCAGGCAAGCCTGCCTGGTTCCTCTACTCAAGCAGAAGTTATTAGAGAGGATCCCATCCACTTTAATTTTCACCTCTGATCCCTCATATATTCTCCTCATTAATTATCCTTGTAATTATATCAAGGAAAGCAAATGCTTCCATTGCCCTGTACATGAAGTCCCAGTCTACTCTACATCAACACCCACCAATAAAAATGGTATTTTCTTACATTCTGCTTCCTTCTGGATCATCAATGTTCTGTTAATATTGTTAAATGCTAGCCTCCCCTCCACAAAACCACACTGATCCATATCTATCAATTTTGGTATCACTTTTTCCATTTTTTTAGCCATTATGCACATGAACACTTTATAATTATGGTTTATTATTGAAATGGGCCTGTATGAAGCTGGATCTGATAGATCTTTACTCTCTTTAGGTATTACCCTTACCACAGCCTTCTTCCGGGATGCTGGTACTTCTCTTCTTAAAATATTGTTAAACAAAACTCTCCAGATCTTTATCAGTTTTTTCCCTCCTAACTTCCAAACTTCCACAGGAATACCATATATTCCTGGGGACTTTCCTGTATATTGGTTATACATAGCCATTTTTATCTCATCTCTTCCTATCCTAACTGTTAATAATTGAGCATCATCTACCTCTAACCTTGGCATATTTAATTCTTCCATAAACATTTCCATTTGTACCTTTTCTTGATTTCCATATTTCTCTGCTTTATACAAACTTTCAAAGTATTTCCAAAATATTTGTAATACTTCTACAGAATCTTTTGTTATCTTTCTTGTTATAGGCTGCCTAAGCTTGGTGACACCCCTTTCTACTTTCTGTTGCCTGAGTCGTTGTGCTAAAAGTTTTTGTGTTCTAGAATGATTATCAAAGAACAGTTGCTTAACAGCAATCTTTCTAAACTCATGCATATTATCAAGGTAATCCCTTATTTTCTGTTTAGCATTCTGCAATTGCTCCTATTTTGCAATACTTTAACATTTGTCAGCCCCTCTAAATAATTCATGCTATTTCTTAACCATATCTCCCTTTTCTTTATTTCCATCCTAGTTTTAAACTCCACTTTAATTTTATCCCATTCCCTAGCTATATTTTCAGAAGAAAATTCTATCTTCTCTAGTAGTTCCCAAATTAATTCCAAAACCCATTCCTTAAATTCCTCTCTTTTCAACCTATAGGTGGGAAAGTGCCAGTGTCTCATTTTTATTTCATTACCTTGTGCTTTTATTTTAGTTATTATTGACAGAAGATCTGAAATAGTTATTGGGTGCATTTCAAGACCTTCAATTAAATGCACATGTTCCTGTGAGATATAAAATCTATCTAGCCTAGCCCAGTTTTTGTATCTTGGTGAATAATACGTAAATTCACATCTTCCATGCCAAGCATTTTCTTAAGTTTCTCCACAGATCTACCCTCCTTTGTGATATTTTCCCTTCTAGAACCCCCCCCAGACACATCTTCACTGTTGCAAACCAAATTCTAGTCTCTGCCTATAAGTAATATTCCTTGCTGAAAGATGATTATTTTCCCAGAATTTTCTTAAGCTCCATTATAGCAGTTTTAGGTGGAACGTAAATACATGTCAGTGTAATACTCCTCCCTAGCCAGTAGCCCCTATGTACTAGTATCTTCCGTTATTATCTTTTTTCCCTCTTCTATCACTATGGGAGCTCCTCTTGCAATTAATATAAGTACTCATCTTTTCCTTTGCCCCAGATATTCTACTGAATAACCAGCCTGAAAATCTTTCTTTATCAAATTCACATGTTCAGTTCTTTCTAGGTGTGTCTCCTGTAGCATAGGTATTTGCACTCTACATTTTTAATATAGTTCACTGTTTCTTTTTTATATTTATTTGTAAGACCATTCAGATGGAAAGACATTACAGAAAGCATAATTTTCTTATATAGTTATTATTTCCACCTTTTATATATAACTGCTTTTTTGTTAAATGTCTAGTTCCAACTTTTATGTTACATGCATATACTGTTCGGCAGGTTGGTCTTTTTTACAGTTGTTTCTTGTCATAGCCATTTGCACCTATGCCACATCTTACATAGCTTTTTTTTTGAAAGCCCTCAAACAGAACAAAGAAACCCCTCCAAACCTCACTAGAACCTATTAATTTAATAATAACACACAAAACTATGTACATCTTCAGATATTGACATTTTTGATTCCTAATAAGAAATAAAGTTCTAAGTTGATAGCCACACAGGCTTGAGTTAACCAAAAAGAAAGGTTAGTCATGCTAAGACACATGGTACAGCCTACGCTATTAGTAAGTGCTATTTGATTTTGTCTATCTTTATAGCTTTCCCAGCAGAGAAAACACTTGAATGCTTTCAGAAAACACTTTTCCCAATGCATTTCTCTTTATCAAATTGTCTTCTAGTGATATGTAAACCAGACACAAAACTGCTAAGGGTACCTTGTTTACCAGAAAAAAAGCCTTATAATATTCAATATTCTTTTTCATTTACATGCTTTGTAACAAACGTGTTACTGGAAAACGCATAGGTTCTTAACCCAGTCATTTCCCTATGCAAGCATGGGAAAAAAGCACCCTGATTTTTCTTTTGTCATAATCTCTTTACCAGACCCTTCTCTCCCCTTCGTCTTTTTTTCACTGCAGTGCCTACATTTCTTAAAACTGAACAAAGAAAAAAAGAGAGGAAGGAAGAAAAAGAAAAAAAAAACACCTGTTTATATTAGTATCCCCATTGTATTAAAAAAAACTGAGAAAACTTTACTTCAAGTCTAATTGGTTTTGTATTATCTTTAAAACTCTCACAGCTGGGAAAATTGATTGTTTTCAGAGAACATTATGTCCTAGACGATTTCTCTGTTCTTTTTTTTTCCCCTCAGCCAATCCCCTTCTACCAGACTGTCTCCAGTTTCTTTTTATCAGATTGTCTCCATGGATACATGAAGATCAGCGGCAGAACTGCTACTTAGTATACATGCATTTGCTAGAAAAAAGCCTCATAATATTCAATATTCTTTTTCATTTACTTGCTGTCTCTTAAAACCAATAAATCTAAGGTCCTTAAGCCAATCATTTCCCATGTAAGAATGAAAAAAAGCACACCAACTTTAACTTTGTCATGTCTTTCCAACCAGGCTCTTTTTTTCCCATTGCATTGCCTACACAGTGTTTCTCAAAATTGTACAAGAAGAAAGACAGAAAAGGGGAGAAAAAGAAAACCAACAACACCTGTCTAAAATCCCCATTACATGCAAAACTAGCCTGCAAAGAAAACTGTGCACCATAAATACAGTACTATTAAGAAAATAAAGTGTTTTCTTTACTTACAGTTAGCTTTCTCCCCTCTCTTCCCCTCCCCAAAGCATTTTTCTGGATATTAATGAGATGAAGTAGAGCATATACTTTAGAGTCCCCAACAAATCCAACAAATTTTGAAAAAGACCAATATTTCCAGAATTTCTTGTTCTGTTATATTTCACAAATATCAACGGAATGGCTGAACAAGAGTTTTGGGTCTGTGGAATGACCCGAACAAGGACAAAAACAAAAACAAACTGATATTTCCTATGCTGAAAAATGTAAGCTACTCAAAAAATACATGCTAAAGTTTAAAATTTTAAATTTGGATAATTGGTTTTTAAACGAATGTTTGACTAGAAAACATGTCCCTAAGGGACTTAGGTTAAACAAATTTCCTAATGAAACTGTTGTGGGTTCTATGTTATATAAGGAAATTGTGGAAATACTGAATGGTTGTGGCTTAGCCATTATAAAAGTCATGATTAACAATAATAACACACTAATTGATGAACTGAGTGTGAAAATAGACAAGATTAACAAGGATATTACTGATGATTTGTTATTTACTATTAGGGAACACAAACACAATTATCTTAGGCTATTTAATGATGTTGACAACGCAGTTAACAAGAATTATAAAAGGAAAATGGGTAAACTAGAGAGGGATGACTGGGCTTACCAGCATGAACAAGTATATCTACTATCTTCCAATAATAACCACTATAACAGTTATGGTAGACAAAACAATGGATATGTCAGAGACAGATTCCAAAAGGGTTTTGTACGCCGGAACCAAACAGACACTAGACCCCCACAATTTAGAACACATGAACATTTCAACAATAGGCGTGATACAGAAATAGACTCTGTTAATAGTCCGAGGTTGGTTAATGGAATTGACAATGACATCCCTTTAGAACAGGATGGACCAAGGAGGTCTGAAAGAATACGGAATATACACCCCCACCCGACTTATGCTCGGGTAACGAACCAACAGGTACAGAGATATTAGCTATTGATTCTTACACTAGGGGTTTCACACCTCTCCATTTTATTATTGAACATGACACTGTGGGAAGGGGAAAAGACAATAATAGTGACTTAGAGAAACAAGACTACAATGTTCAGGAATACGAAATACCAGACAATGAGCACCCTTCTGACTTTGAGATTGACATTTTGACTGTCATTCCTAACAACGAACAAGATTTTAATCTATGTGGTTTATTAAATGTAAGCGAAGAGGTGACTGTGGACACTGAGTTATTGGATTCTGAAATTATTACATCTAATAATGATAATATTGTGGTTAGTCAACCAGGATGTGAATTTTTTATTTACAACTATACTGACATCAAAATTGAGAACAGGCATTTTTCTCTATTTAAAAAGGGATTTTCTTTTGTACCAGCCAGGAGGTTGGATATGGCAGAATTGTTTGTAGATATAAAATTGTTCACCAGGAACTTAAATTTAGAATATTTAGCAAAACAGAATGCCAATGTCAACCTTAACAATACCAACACTACTAATGCTAACAGGAATGCTTTAACTAGAAGAAGCACATATAATCCAGGTTTACAATGTGATATTAACAACTTTGAAAATGTGGTTATTAATGAGTTAAAATTATTAGCACGTCATCAAAACATTACAATGCTAATTTTAATTTATCTGTTGATGAACGTCTGACCTTGGAAGAATTTAGAGTGTTGCACCCCGATATCAGGATTATGAAACCTGATAAAGGGGGTGGGGTAGTCCTAATGAACAACTGGACCTACACGGCTAAAATGATGGATATTCTAAATGGTTTTGGTAGATATACCATCTCTTCTAGAAATGAGTTAAATATAGCCTACCAAAAAATAGATATGGTGATAGAAGATAATTTAGCACAAGGTTTGATTGATGAGAAACTATATCGGTTTTTCAAGGTGGAAAAACCTTTCTTATCAACAATGTTTGGTATCCCCAAAACCCATAAAGGGGTCGAAAATGTGGCAATGAGACCCATTGTAACATCAGAAGGTTCAAAAACACAACCATTAGCAATATACATAGATTCTAAGTTAAAACCTTTTTATAAACTGTATACCCACATTCTTATTGATTCGTGGGATTTATTAAAGAAGTTAAACCAAGTGCAATTTGAACCGCATTACGCCTTCCTTACAATAGATGTTAGGGACCTTTTTTCTGTTATTCTGCATAGTACTGGATTGGACTGGTTTGAGTACATGTTAATTGAATTTAAGTTTTTGTCCAATAATGAATTTAAAATTATTCTTGAAAATATTGAACTGGTTTTAAAAAACAACTTTATTTATTTTCAGGATGAGATTTACCTACAAGTTGATGGTGTTGCAATGGGGGCAGCCTGTGCCCCCATTTTTGCTAACATCGTTATGCTTTTCTGGGAATTGCACTATGTTTTTCAGTCATCTTTTATGACTAACATTGTTCAGTACTACCATTTCTTGGATGACATTCTAATTGTATGGGGAGGTACACACGAAGAGGCCTTAGAGGCCATGCAGTATTTTAATGAGTCAACTACATTTCTTCATTTCACACATGAATTTAACAAAGACGAAATACATTTTTTAGACCTTACCATTAAGAAGGACTATAGTAATAGTATATATACATCCAGCATTTTCAGAAAAGCATGTTTTTCAAACACCTATCTTCATTACAACAGTAACCACCCTCCATTGCAGAAGAAAAACATTGTCAAAGGACAGATGGTTAGGGTGGCACGAATGACAAGTAGACATGAGGACCTTATTAAGGAATTAGACTATGTACAAAAACTATTCCAGGAAAGAGGTTATCCCGACTCCATTACTACTCCATTAAAGGAAGAAATTTTAAAGGGATGGGGGACAAAATTTGTTCCCTTATTAAATTCAGGTAGATTGAGTGAGTTCACAACTATTGAGAATATTTTGGAGGACACGGAATCTGGTACATCAAAAACAACTTTAGACACCCCATTTCTGGTCATGACTTATAGTGCAAACACTAATTTAGTTAAAAAGGTTATTAATAGGACATGGAACATGTTTAAGAGTATGCCCAACAGTGCAGGGATATTTGATAGGTGTTTACGTTATAGTTTTAGAAGAGGGGCCAACTTAAAAACAATTTTTGAAAGAAAATGGCAAGGGGAAGACAACAACAAAAGAAAGGGTACATTTCGTTGTGGCAACTGCCACAAATGTGGATTCATGGCTAACACGGGTGAAATTAAACTACCCACCATCAATTTTGTTTTAAAAGGAAAGGGATACTACACATGTTATACTAGTGGAGTAGTTTATTTAGCATATTGTACGACCTGTTGGGCACACTATGTAGGGAAAACTGAGAGGCACCTGCGCCAAAGAGTATATGAACATACATATGATATTGCCAGGAAAAAGGAAACTAATGCCCTCTACAGGCATACCCTAACCTGTGAACAGGCAACATACAAATTTTGGGTTTTGGAAAAGGTGCAAAAAAACAGTAGAGGAGGAGATTGGGAGAACCAACTCAGTTATAGGGAACTTATTTGGCAATTAAGACTTGACTCTAACACACCCCCTGGGTTGAATGACCATATTTCCCTTCTACCAGTTTTAAAACTAAGAGCAAATAAGACAAAAAGGAAAATACAAGACAAGATTTAAAAATATAGGAATATTTCTTGTTTTGTACAAAAGACTAAAAAAGTTTTTAACATTTCATTTTATTCCAATTTTTAAATTTCAACACTAAACATCAAGATAACCTATGAGAAATTTATGTACACGTACCCTTATACTATATACATATTATATATATATACTATATATATATATTATATTTTACATTATATTATTAATACAGTAATTATTCAATATAGATATATTTAATCATTTTTACACGTCTATTTTTATTTGAGATATATATATGTCAATTATTTATTTATATCTACATAATTTTTTGTACATCTATATAACCAACAACCTTTTCAGACATATTATATATGTACTTTTGTTTCAATGACTAAGTTTTTAAATTACATATTGCACAGTTATATGATCCATAAATTTATGAATTTATATACTTTTACGTATTTTAAATTATGTATTTTGTATTTTGCACTAAGTACAGCATATGGAGTATTAAAGTATTGGAAAAGTTTTTTTAAAATGTGAACAATACTTCGATAAGAACAATTATAATGTCTTGCTAATAATACTTTTGCTTGTAACTATTTCCATTAATTGGATATGACAAACCAATTATCTAATTTAACTGATGATATATATATATGTGTTACAGGATGTTACGTTGTTCTGAAGAAGTTTCCGTTTTTTGGAAATGAAAGCGCTTAACCCATGTTCTTTGTTCCTGTTTTTCGTTCATTAAATCTTGTGGAATTATCTTTTTGGACTGAAGAGTTTGATTTGTGAACTTGGCACTTTGGTGATGTTTTTCTGGGACAGCCTTCATTGAGTCTGTTACGGGAATACTTTTTTCATTACTTTTTTCATTATATATTTCACAAATACACCAAAGGAAAAAAAAACAAGAGTACAGCTCTGGTACTGGAAGAAAAAACAGCAAAACAACCAGCAAATCAGCCACCAAATTCAAAAATTATCAAAGAACATGTTTAATACCAAAGGTAGGTTAAAAACATCCACAGTTTAGCACTTTCATCTGTAACACTAAGACATCATCAGAACTATGAATGTACTGCTTGTGGAAGTTATTTTAAAACTTAAGTGCAGAAGACACACCTCCCATGTAAACCAATCACAACTTGTTACACCTAAAATCAGTATGAAACCGAAAAATAAAGTGACAACACTAAAAATAGGTCAAAACTTTTAAAACCTGAACCAAACCACATAAATACATACTAGGCAAAAATAACTAAACAAAAAATGTTTGATGAAATGCAAAATCATAGTCTGCTGGCTCTCCTTTTTAGCTAACTGCTGATAGAAATACTATCATTTAAATCGGGAAAGCTGGTAGCATCTAACTTAAGCTGCCATGACATTTCCTGGTGAAGCAGGTTGTTCTGCCAGTCCCCTACATAATGGGAATTTTGTATTTGCTCAAGAACTAGAAATGTAAACGTGGTGAATTTGTCACAAACAATGGGATGCCTGCCCAACATACTTTTACTGTTCTTATGTTGAATACTGTAAACATGTTAATGTTATACAAAGCATTCTTAGTCTTTCCCACACAGAAAGCAGGACAAGATGTACATTTAGCCAGGTAAATAACTCTTTGAGAAAAGCAGCTGTAAGTGCCACTGTGCACAGAATAATTAAATCAACTTAAAAGGGTGCCTTTGTAACAAGTGTTTATGTAAGGGCACTGACTGCAATGCCTACATTTCCTGGTAGATAAAATCCCTTATGATGATCAATAGTTTTTTCATAAAGGGATTTTATGTTGGATTTATTTTTATAGTTAAAAGATGGTGGTGTAGAAAAAAACTCTTTGATGCTTTCATCACATTGTAGCATGAACCAGTTCTTCCACAAAATCTTTTCAATGTCCTTGACATCCAAAGTGTAATACAGGACCATATTAGTTTTTCCATTAAAACTTGTCTGGTTGTCTTTCTTGTTGAGCTGATTCCGGCCTTTCTTGATGATGGGGGCATATTTAGCATTTTTCTCTGCTCATTATCTATCCATCTGATTGAATCCAGAAGTGGTGGGGGGTGGCCACAGTCCAAACACATAGATCTTAGAATGTCAAATTGTTCAAGAAATACTACGTCATCTGAGGTCAACTGAGAGGTTCTGATAAACTGACTTTTTACCACCCCTTCGTCTGATGGAAGGGGTGATTACTTATTGTACACTAGGCAAGAGAGGTAAATTCATTCCATTATTCACAGTGTCAAGATGTAGGTGTGAGATTCAAACTGCTGTATCCAGCTGTCTTTAAGGTATTCTTCCCTTGGGGGACAAAATCATTTTTTGATGAAGTACATGCTAAGGAGGAAATACAAAAGTATACCCAACAAAAAGTGAACTGTGAAACAGAAACAGATTCTACTTCTTGTTTTTCTGGTAATAAAGCCCATAGCGAGACTGTGCCAGTGACACCTTTTCCAATGTTTCAATGGAAAATGCTGGACAGAAGCAAGGGAATAAGAGAGTTGACTAGAATAATCAAGAGTAAGTTGAGAGTGAAGCAGAGACAGGATCTGAGAAATGGAGATGAACAGGAATAAAACCAATAACTTATTAATTGACAAATGTGGGATTACAAAGCTATAATTATATTTGTAAAATATGACAGAACAAGCAAATCTGGAACTATTGGACTTTTTTGGATTTTGTTGGACTTGTGAGGAATGCTAAAGCATATGCCTTACTTCATGTCATTAATGTTCAGAAAATATTTAGGAGAGGGAAAGAGAAGGGAGAAAGTTAACTGTAAGCAAAACACAAATCTTTCTTAATAGTACTATTTTTATAGTGTATGATTTTCTTTGCATGCTATAAAGTTAAGCTCTGATGTTGTCAATCTTCATTTTATCCTTGACAGATGGGTTTGGTTCCAATATCGAAACTGACTCAGCCGTTACTACAGCTAGTGCCAGCCAAAAACTCTCGAGCTTAACTCTACCCAGAATACCTCTCTCTCAATTACCTCAGATCTCACTTGCTGCTTTCTGAAATGGTTGCTTCTAGCTATTGCTGTCAAGCTTTAGTGCTTTAGGTAATATTTTTTTCCCTTTTTCTCACAATTTCTCCTTTTTTCTTCTTTAACTTTACTTCTTAGACTTCATGCATTCTATAAAGTGTCATCTTTGATACATTTTCCCTCACACTTCTGTGTATTTCCCACTATCATCTCTGATAATTCTCTCGTTTCTCTTTCTCTCATAGCTTTTTCCCTTCCCTGTACACACTAGTGTACTTCTCTGTCTATCATTGCTGATAGTCCTTTTTCCCTTTTGCTTTCCTTTAAATAATAAAAAATATTTCCTCTGAGAGTTCCTTTTCTTCTGATAGTTTAAGTGGCTATTTTTCTAGCTTCCTTATCTTTTTGACGCGGCTGAGAATGGCAAGCCCCTCTGAATTCAAAACATGCCAGAAGTGTGGCCATAAAATTCCCTCATCAGATTTTCACTCTCTCTGTGTTTATTGTTTAGGCCCCCACCATTTACAAGAAGACTGCAACATTTGTCATGCCTTTAGCCACCAAGCTCTTATGGAAAGGGAAAACAAGCTTATTTTAAAAGGCCTACTTCCCTCAGCTTTTGGCGAAGCCTTATCTTCTGTCTTTATCTTCTGTAGATAAAGCAAAGACAGATATCTCATCTCCTTTATCATCATCATCTCTGGATAAAGGCAAGAAAAGAAGCCACTCAGTTCCAATCTCCCCATTGGTTTCCAAAGCTAAGAAGTTAAAGTCCTTGGTTAGAAAGTTTCAATGGAACCGCAGGCCTCTGCTCCTGACACTCTGGTGCCGACGTTCATTCACTACTTCTAGTATAGTTTGTTTAGATTTTGATTTCCATTTTCTAGTAATTGCTTTTTGGGCAACTACCATTATTATAAAATGCAAGGCCTTACCATGTCTAGACAATTCCGATTCTGTATCATAGCTCAGAAAAATCATCTTGCTCATCACACCAATCTGCCCACCCAGGATCTCCAACAGTGCATCCCACAGGGAATTCTTAAAGTCCACCAACTCCCTGCACTACCAGAAAATACATTCCAGTTACCTCTTTCTTCTCTGTCATACCTCCAACAACTTTGGAGTCTGCTTGGGGTATAAACATATCTATGTAAACATTTCCAAGCAAAAATCCTAACTCTTCTAGATTTTGTTGCATATTTGGGAGATATACATATATCCTCCCATTGTTTGTTTGTGAATTGCTTATCCAGTCTCTCTTCCCAATCTTTTCTAACCTCCTTTGATTGATTCTTATAGTTATCATGCAATATTTTATATGGTCTACTAGTTATTCCATTTGTAATGGCAGCTTCTGTTCTAGATTCTACTAAAATCTCTACCAGGGTTCGTCTTTCATTTAGGGCCCCCTTATTTCCTTCTCTTTGCCTATACTCTGATATCAATCCTTGATACGGAAGGCAATCTCTAACCTGCAGTCTAAATAAATTCTTGGCATCTTCCCATTCTATCATCTTTCCCTCTCTAGTTATTTGCTCCCAATACCTTGGTTCCTTTATCAGTTTTCTCCAATAAATTCTAGCCTCCCTTTTGCCTATTGTCTACATCCCTAATTGCAGTCATCTCTGTCAGCAGAATCTCCTTTCTCCATTCCAATGTTGGCTTTGTTCTTAGGATACTTTCTGCTACTTTATAGATATAATATTTTGTATGATTATTGTTATTTTCCTTAAAGGCCTGCATCCAAAATCCCAGTCTCTCCTTGTTTCTTGAACCCCCACTCCCATTTCATCATCATCCCTTTCCACTTTGAATTATAGTTTTCTGCTTGTGCTATGTATAGGAGCCTTAACTATGTAGATCTGAAATATCCCTTCAAATTGGGTAATCCTACTCCGCCCTATTCACTGGAAGAATCAACTTATCCCACTTGACTCTTGTCACACACCCCCTCCGATAAAGTCCCTCAGTTCTTTATTAATTGCTATCCACAACTTCTCCTCTGGTTGATAAAAATATGCCTTACCTGTGTATAAGACTAATGGGACTAAAAACATTTTAACTGCTTGAGGAAAATGAGAAACTGTGACGTCTGCAGGCTGAGGAAAATGAGAAACTGCTATGCCTGGAAGCTGAGGAGAAGGTGAGGCAGAGGCAACATGAAAAGGAGATGCTGACTCTTTGCCAGAGTCATTGAGGTAATGTAGAAGGAAGTAACTGGACCCCAGAAGCACAAAAGGTCAGTAAATTTCTTCCACAGTTTATAGAGGGGGATCATTTTGATAGTTTCATTCATATGTTTGAGAGGGTATGTAAACAGTATAATGTTGACCAAGAGCTCTGGGTACGGTTCCTGACCCCCTTACTCCATAGTAAAGCTGTAAATATTTTATCCAAACTGTCTGATCATGACTTTTTAAATTATAATGTTGTAAAGAATTGTTTGCCAGAATTTTTTAAGCTAACACCTGAAGCTTATAGGAAAAATTTTCGTGAGCATAGATCCAAGGCAGATAAAAATGTGTGTGACTATGTTGCTGAACTAAGCACTTATTTTCACAGATGGGTGAGTGGTTGACAGGTCACCACTTTTGAATGGCTGGCAGGCCTTTTGGTGAGGGAACAAGCCCTTAGCACTTTGCCTGAGGACATGAGGATCTGGTTAGTGGATAGACAATGCCTTACTGTAGATGAGTTGGGGAAGAAGGGAGACCTATACCTAGCAAGCAGGGCATCACTGCACAGGAAAGGGACATCCAGTGCTGCCAATGGGTCTAAGGGAATCCATGGTGGGCAGCCCAGACTGCCCCAACAGAATCTGACAGTAGCAGGGGAAACCACTAGTCCAGGTACACATTCAGGATCTAGGGTTAAATGTTTTGAATGCAACCAGTTTGGCAATGTAGCACACAGATGTACATGGAGGCAAGGTGGGGAGCAAAAGGTGGGAGAGCCAGTAAGTGGGAATGACAAAATCTCAACTGTAGGTTGTCTTGGGACAACAAGGGTATCAAACTACCATCCTGCAGATGTCCTGATAGGGAAGGAGTTTGATAAGGCAGCACTGTGTGTTCATGCAGTTACACACAGTCAGGCTTGGAGACAAGCATGTGGGTCTGGTAGCCTGGGGGACACCCAGACAGACTGCACACTTGCAGCCAGGACTGGTGAGGTGGTTACTTCAGGGTGGGAGCTACCCTGTAGTAGTGAGACTGAAGGTGAGCCACAGCTGCTTGTGGGTACTGATGTTTCCTTGGACAGAGTGACTGCAAGGGCAGAGGTGAGTAGTAGTACCCGGGCTGACAGTGATGCACTGCTGTCAGAGGATACCAGACTTCCTGTGAAAGGGGAGCTGGGAAGGGTTACAAAGAAAGAGTTGAGAAAGGCTCAGCTCTCAGACCCTACACTACAATGCTTGAGAGAGGCAGCTAATGAGGCACCTAATTCTCAAGGGAAGGGAGAATCTGTATACTGGGACAAAGTATTACTGTATAGAGAGTGGACCCCTGAGAGAGGGCTAGAGGATGAGAGGATACAGCAGTTGGTAGTGCCCAGAGCCTACCATCTGGCACTTCTAGTCATAGCCCATGATGTTTCCTTTGCAGGTCATATGGGCATAAAACGTACAAAAAGATGTATTATGCAGAACTTTTATTGGCATGGGATTTCCAGAGATGTAATAGGATACTGCAGGACCTGTGAACAGTGCCAAAAGGTAGGCAAGGCAGGAGACAAAGTGAAAGCTCCTTTGATGCCTTTGCCTGTGACTGAGGAGCCATTTCAGAGGGTAGTTATGGATATTGTGGGGCCTCTAAGTACCCCAAGCTCCACATGGAAAAAGTATAATCTAGTACTAGTAGATTACGCTACAAGATACCCCAAGACAGTGGCTCTGTCCTCCATTGAGGCAGAAAAGGTGGCAAATGCTTTGTTAGAGATTTTCAGCTGGATAGGTTTCCCAAAGAAAATACTGACTGACAGAGGTGCCAATTTCATGTCAGACCTGCTGGCTTGTCTGTGGAAGTACTGTGGGGTGAAGCACTTGAAGACCAGCCCCTACCATCCCCAGACTAATGGTCTTGTTGAGAGGTTGAACTCTACAATCAAGTCCATGCTATGGGCATTTGCAGACCAGTTTAAGAAGGAGTGGGACAAATATTTGCCCAATCTGTTGTTTGCTTACAGAGAGGTTTCCCAGGAATCCACAGGTTTTTCACTCTTTGATTTGTTGTATGGGCATAGGGTGAGGGGACCTCTAGATTTAATTCGAGATGAGTGGGAGGGTGAGTGTGAATCCCACAAGGAGTCTGTTGTGGCATATGTCCTAAACCTCAGAACAAGGCTCAGGGAACTCATGGGCTTGGCCTAGGAGAACCTGGCAGAAGCCCAACAGTAGGAAAAGGTCTGGTATGACAGGAATGCTCGAGCTAGAGGAGTATGCTGTAGGGCAGCAGGTAATAGTTCTCATTCCTGTCAGACACAACAAGCTGCAGGCAGCTTGGCAGGGACCCTACAAGGTGGTAAGGAAGGTCAGTGATGTTAACTACATGGTAGAACTGCTAGGCAGGAGGCAGGGGCACAAACTGCACCATGTTAACATGATGAAACTTTACCATGATAGGGAGGCCCTTGTACTGAGTATTTGCAGTGGACTACAGGAGGAGTCTGAGGGAGATCTGATGACTGATCTCCTCAGTGAGGCTCGGACTGACACCTCAGTGGAAGGGTTAGCAATGTCCCACCAGCTACCTCCTACCCAGGTTCGAGAAATCCGAGCAGTGTTACAAGAGTTTGGGGACATGTTCACTGGAAAACCAGGATGCATCCACCTGGTGCTGCACCATGTGGATACAGGACCCCAAAGGCCTATTAAGCAGGCCCCTTACAGGGTGCCTGAGAGAGAGTCAAATAGACTCTGAGGGAGGAGATATAGGAAATGTTGGAACTAGGTGTAATTCGGGAGTCCAGCATTCCCTGGGCCTCCCCAGTGGTGCTAGTACAAAAGAAGGATGGCAGCACCAGGCTCTGTGTGGACTACAGGAAACTAAATAATCATACAGAGTCAGATGCTTACCCTATGCCTAACACAGGTGAAGCCATAGAGCAGCTGGGTGGGGCTAAGTATCTTACCACTATTGATCTTACCAAGGATTACTGGTAGGTCACCTTGACTCCCAGCACTAGAGAGAGGTCAGCCTTTGTGACTCCTTTTAGGTTGTATGAGTTTATGAAGTTGCTCTTTGGGATGAAAAATGCCCCAGTGACTTTCCAGAGGCTGGTAGACCATATTCTAGCAGGAGCAGGAGATTTTGCCCTTGCTTACCTAGTTGATATTGCCATCTACAGACATTCCTGGCAAGAGCACCTTCAGCATGTGAGGGAGGTGCTGGGCAGACTACAGTGGGCAGGGTTGACCATTAAGTCCAGCAAATGTCAGGTGGGTATGGCAGAGTTCTCCTACCCTGGTCATATAGTGGGGAGTGTTAAGATCAGGCTAGAACCAGCCAAAGTGGAAGCCATTCAGGCATGGCCTGCACCTGTTACCAAAAATCAGGTGAGGGCATTTTTATGGACAGCAGGGCACTACAGAAAGTTTTTCCCCAGTTATAGTACCATAGGTGCGCCTTCACAGACCTGACAATGAAAAATAGGCCAGATGAGGTAGTGTGGACCATAGCATGTGAGCAGGCATTCCAGAAGCTTAAAGAAGCTTTGGGAGGACCCCTTGTGTTAGCTAGTCCAGATTACAGCAAATAATTTGTTGTGCAGGGGGATGCTTCAAACCATGGGGTGGGGGCTGTACTTAGCCAGATTTCTTAAGAGGGAGAAGAGCACCCAGTGGTTTATCTCAGTCATAGGCTCCAACCCAATGAAGAATGCTATGCAGCTGTAGAAAATGAATGTCTAGCCATAGTGTGGGCACTACAGAAACTTCAGCTTTATCTGTATGGAAGGAAATTCACTGTAGTTACAGATCACAAATACCCTAACATGGTTACATCGAGCCAGCCAACAAAATGCCAAGTTGCTAAGCTGTAGCCTAGGGTTGCAAGCATATGATATGTCAGTGCAGTACCACAATGGGATTAGCAATGCCAATGCAGATGGGCTCTCAAGACAGGGAATGGAATAAGGTATTCCCAGATAGGCTCAATCCTCTCAAGCAATGTTTCTTAAGGGACACTTGAAAAACTAGCTTGAGCTCTCAGGGGGGATGAATTGTGTAGGCTGCCAGCCCAGCTAGATAAAATTTTGTAAATAATTCTATGTCATTGTAAATTCATTGTAAATATTAATATGATCCACAGGCTTGTTTTACAAATATAAGAAAACTGTGTTATGTAATGTGCTTCAAGAGTGTAACCACAGTTCACCCTGCTGGAAGAAAGTAGAAATGTGTGTAAACGCTATGCCTATGTAATGTATGTTTCATAGCAGACATTGGGATATACAGAGTTAACTTGGAAAACTAAGAAAATAAGTTTATAAGTAAAGAGTTTTATGATGTATTCTAAAGTCAGTTTATCTTAAGCTAAGAAACAAGATGTCTAGGCTAGGATTTTTTTCTATTGTCTTAAGACAGAGATAGTTACTAGGTTTCACATGTAAAGTGTTTTTGTATTGTTGTGTGACTTCCTAGCAGCTGTACATCTGCGAGAGAAGTATTTTTGACAGAGACATGTTAAATTCTATTGGCATCTGTTTAGCCTAGGAGCTAGATGCTAATGTCAAATAGTGATGTCATCTAACTAACCCAGCAGTAATGTGTATTATTAATTTAAGAACAATCTCAGAGAAAAAGAGTGCATTTTGTATCTTGATCCGGACCTGTAAACATCTCTTCAGCACTTCTCATCTGTTATTTGCTTTGCTCTGTAAGTGTGATTTAGGTACAGTGATTTATTTTAAACCTAGATAGGAAAATAGTAAGATTAGTCTAGCTGTTTTCTATATTTATGTGAGACTGTCCTACAATGTTGTTTTAAAGTATTTCCTGTGAATCTGAACTCTCTGTTGTCACTGTGCTGAGTTATTGAATATTGTCTTGTGCTTTTATTATTTATTATTAAATATATTTAAACCTATTAATTGTAGCTGGTTTTGAGTAGAGTTATTTAAGCTCTTAGTATACTGGCATGTATTTGGTAACACTGTACAAGCCACTCTAATAGCCTTAGTCTTAGTCACACTTACCATTTGGATAATAGTAACATTGCACAGTAGAATTGGACACCCTTTGGTAAGGGCCTTTATAGTAGCTGATAAGGGTGGTTGGTGGCAGGTGGTACTACCATATAGTCTGGGCAGAAGGGGGCATAGCTGGAGAATCTATGCCGGCCTTCCCCAGGAGTGTCTGTGTGTTTGTATATAAGTCAAATCTCAAAGTGTGTGTGTGTGTGTGTGTGTGTGTGTGTGTGTGTGTGTGTGTGTGTGTGTGTGTGTGTGTGTGTGTGAAAATGGAAATCAGAATCTAAACCAACTATACTAGAAGAAGTGAATATAGTAACAAAGATAAAACGGGTCTATATTAGATCACCGACCCCTTAAAAAAGTGAACGGTGATTAATCGACCCTATGTAAATGAAAGCTTACAATCTCGAACTGTCAGAACAGCTGTTCCAAAACACATACACACAACACAAGCACACCAAACAGCAATCCACATACATACACCTAAAATCTTACACCTAACCCTACACTAAACTACACACACAACTAACTATCCACTTACCTTAGCCCAAACCCTAACCCTAAGGTCCATCACTAACCCTCACATCCACACAATTACACACTTACCTGAACCCGACCCATAACTTTCCATCACAGAGCTGAAAATACCAAAGTAACGGAAAAGGGCAACCAAATTCTTTCCCTAGGAAAAAATTTGGGTTTCTGTTGCTTCGATATTTTAAGCTTTTGCTGCATAGGGTGCGATATTAGAACATTCGAAGGTTTGAAACCTTGATGTTCTAATATAGACCCAATAAAACAACTGGAATTGAGATCATTAGAAAAGAGTAGGAGCAAACTACATAGGAAAAAATGGGAATTGTGGGAACAATACATACAATGGATGAATGAGGTTTAAAAGAAAGTAGGACTTAAATGAGCTATGTAATGTTTGACTGAAAATGATTGGGCAGATTATAAGTGATGTATAATGTTTGCAACTGGGAGTGTCTCAGTATGATTTGGGATGTAAAATGCTTGCAACTAGGATTGTGTTGGTATGGTTTGTTTTCATTTATATACATGTATGATTGCTTATGTCTTAAGTGATGGTTTAATAAAGCTGTTTCTTGTTTAAAAAAATAGGTCAGGAATTAAATGTATGTAATGTTGCTTAGGTTACATGATATATAGCAAGATATGTGAATTATAATGCTTGCAAATGTTACTTTGTTAATACAGTTTGATTACTTTTGTATAAATGTAAATTTGCCTATGTCACAAGTGATAATTCAATAAAAGTGTGTTTAAAAAACAGAGAAGAAGTTTTGGATATCAATTAATAAATGGTTGAAAGATTTTATCTGAGAGGGGAAGATAGCAAATGTAAAGTGGGATAGGCTGATTATTCCAATAAAACAAGGCAGATCGTGATTACCCGATTTGAAGGGGTATTTCAAAGAAACATGGTTAAGGCTCCTGTACATGCCACAATCAGAAAACTATAATTTAAAGTGAAATGGGATGATGATGAAATGGGGGGAAGTTCAAAGAACAATGAAAGACTGGGGTTTTGGATGCATGCCTTTAAGGAGAACAACAATAATCATAAAGGATATTATATTCAAAAAGTAGCAGAAAGAATTCTAAAAACTAATCAAACACAGGAATGGAGACAGGGGATTCTGCACATAGGGATGACTGCAATTAGAGATACAAACAATAGGCAAGAGGAGGCTGGCATTTATTGGAGAAAACTGGCAAAGGAACCAAGGTATTGGGAGCAAATAACTAGAGAGGGAAAGGTAATAGAATGGGAATATGCCAAGAATTTATTTAAACTGCAGGTTAGAGCTTGACTTCCCTATTAAAGGTTGATATCAGAGTACAGGCAAAAAGAAAGATATAGGGGGTCCTAAATGAAAAAAACATCACTGGTGGAGTTTTTAGTAGAATCTAGAACAGACACTGCTGTTGAAAAGGAATAATTAGTAGGGCATATAAAATATTGCATTATAACTATAAGAATCAATCAGAAGAGGTTAGAAAGGATTGGGAAGAGAGACTAGATAAATAATTCACAAGGAAATAATGGAGGGATATATGAATGACTCTAAAATATAAAATATGCAACAAAATTTGAAGATTTAGAATTTTTGCTTGGAAATGTTTACATAGATATTTTATACTCCAAGTAGACTCCAGAGATTTTTTTCTAAGGTGGACAGCAAATGTTTGAAGTATGATTGGGAAGAAGGAGATAATTGGAAACATACTTTTCTGAGAGTGTAATGATTTGGCAGACTTTAAAGATTCTCTGCAGACTGCTCTGTCAGGGATGCTGAATTAGCAAATTAGTGTAACTAGGGAAATGATTTTTCTGAGCTATGATACAGAATCATAATTGCCTAGACATGGTAAGGCCTTGCTGAGTCTAGTTATGGTGGCTGCCAGAAAAGAAATTACTAGAAATGGAAATCAAAGTCTAAATCAACTGTACTAGAAGTAGTGAACAGAGATAAAATAACTGGAAATGGGATCTTTAGAAAAGGGTAGGAGCAAATTACATAAAATAAAATGAGAATTGTGGGAACAGAATATGCAGAATAATGTTTTGAAGGTGGAATGAGGTTGAAAAAAGGAAAGATTTGAATGAGATATGTAATGTTTGACCATACCTCTCAACCATACCGAATTACTCATTTTTTGCCGAGTTTTGGGGTCCAAATGAAGGGGTGCCACGATTCCCGAGTGGCATCCCTTCATTTCTGATTTTTTTTCATTTGTTTTTTTAATTTTTTCAAATACCGCACTGTTGGAGCTAGCGTCATCACGTGAGCAATGACGTCAGCTCCATCAGGGCTACCAGCCAGTCGGAATTGAGCTCAAGGAGCTCACGTCATCATTTCCGGCTGGTCAATGCGAGTGGGAAATCATTTGCGGTTTGATTTGGAACAGGAGATTAAGTTAACAGCAGCACTCTGTTCGGATTTAGAATTAAGTTAACAGCAGCATGTTCGTGGTTTGATTTGGAAGCACTCAGTTTGTGGTTTAAACGCGGAAATCTCGCTTGCTCTTTCGTTGTTTTGGATTACAAATGTATTTCGAACAGGGAATTAAGTTAACAGGACTCAGCAGCCAAATGCATGTTTCATAGGTTCAGGCTTTACTAGGCATTTAGGGCATGCCCAGCATTTATAAGCCTAGCCTTATTTTATTATGGCTTCCACCCTATAGTTTGACTAAAAAAACTATTTTTGTATTTTGCTGCTACTCCTCTGTCCAGTGCTGAAGTAATCCCTGGGTATATATACAATCATCCATTGGTCAAGATTCCATCTCTCCTGAACAGAGAAGAGAGGTGCTCTGCCTCACATGTACCATTTTTTTCTGTTCCTACGTGATGGAGACTCTGGTGTGATGACTCTGTCCCTCATCACGTTCTATACCGTAACGTGTTTTCTAAGTCTCCTCGCGCGCCTTGGTTCTCTGGATCTAGATTTTTTGAGGTGAAGCATATTCATCAAATCTGGGTTTGACATGGCCTTATATGTCAGGCACAGGTCACCTCTGAGCATGCGGAACAGCAGCCAGGAATCATTGAACAGCTACCACCACCCATTGCATTTGGCAGGTTTGGAGTAACCTAATCAGTGTGTGTGTGTGTGTGTGTGTGTGTGTGTGTGTGTGTGTGTGTGTGTGTGTAAATGCCCCCATCTAGTACACCTGGTGGCTAGAGGTATTTCAGGCTCAAACCCAGTACCTTCAGTGCAGGGTAAAAAGAGCCTAAAGTCCCTAGCCACCACCATTTCTGAGCTTTGTCCACATTTGTTGTGCTAAGAGTTGAGAAGAGCTATGGTGGGAAGTGAGAATAGAATTTGTATTCCCCCATTATTGGCTTTGTTGTTTGTCCAGATTTGTTGTGCTAAGAGTTGAGAGCTATGGTGAGTGAAAACTGAATTTGTATTCCCCATATTGGCTTTGTCCAGGTTTTTGTGCTAAGAGGTTGAGAGCTATGGTGAGAAGTGAGAACTGAATTCATTAAATGATAGATATTAAGTTTCAGTCTTCCTATATTTTAGGAAACTGCTAATTTGGCATAGTGGTATGCTGCTCTGACTGTAGTGCCTAGGGTCCTGGGTTCAAGACTTGCCAGTGAAATGCATGGTGGTAACACATTTTATTCTAGCAACTTTCCAAAATTATACAAGCAATGGTTAAAATGTGTCCCTCATAAGTCCCTAGCCACCACTACTTGTGAGCTTTGTCCAGGTTTTTTGTTCTAAGAGTTGAGAGCTATGGTGAGAAGTGAGAACTGAATTTGTATTTCCCCATTATTGGCTTTGTTTGTCCATTTTTTTGTGCTAAGAGGTTGAGAGCTATGGTGAGAAGTGAGAACTGAATTCACTAAATGATAACCATTAAGTTTCAGTCTTCCTATTTTTTTTAGGAAACTGCTGATTTGGCATAGTGGTATGTTGCTCTGACTGTAGTGCATAGAGTCCTAGGTTCAAGATTTGTCAGTGACATGTATGGTGGTAACAACATTTTATTCTAGCAACTTTCCAAAATTATACAAGCAATGTCTAAAATGTGTCCCTGGTTTTTGCCCCCCCCCCAAAAAAAAACTGAACTTGAAAATAAGTGCGAGAAGCTGTGCAAGATGCCTATGGCTTACACTACTGTCATTCTATTTATAGTGTGGGTATGGAAGTGGACTTTTATGATGGAAATGTTCTGACTTGGGCAGTTTTGTCATTATTGGTTCATGCATTTTGTTTCATTGCCTACAGTACAGCCTACTGAAAAAATGTTCAAACAATAAATTTAAAATGCACTCTACCAAGTGTGTTATATTATACAAGGAATATAACTTAATAAAGTCAGGAAGGTGTATCAAAGAAAAGAACACATATATGTTTCTTGTTTTGTGTGCAAGGGGCCAATTATTTGAAAACAGCCCAGAGGTAATCTTTATCCACCACTAGCCAGATGCATTTTATTTGGATGTGGTGTGGGTTTCAATGCTATTTCAATGAGTGTGAGTTTCAAGAGCAGAGAAGTTTTAATTCCAAGTCTGTTTTCATTGAGACAGTATTGCTTTGTTTAGCAGATGTCAAAATAAAATCCAAATAATCATTGTAGAAGTAAAGCCGTATGCACACATTAGTGTTTATGGTAAATGGGGTGAAATTGCCAGGTAATGGGGCATTGGAATGGCTGCAGGGGGACTCTGGTGCCATATTTTGGTTATCTGTTCTTCAGTTTGTGTTCGAAAGTTGATATCCCACAATTCCACTGGAGTAGGTGGGGTTATGTAATGATGTATGCAAATTAGATGTTAATCAGCATACAGATTTGTACCTATTTTTCATGGGCTTTGTCCAGATTTTTGATGTTTCCAGGTTGAGATGTATGTGTTTGACTGATGATGACTGGTTACATTATAAGAGATTTATAATGTTTGCAACTAAAAATATGTCAATATGGTTTGTTTTCATTTATATAAATTTATAATTGTGCATATCATAAGTGATAATTTAATAAAGATGTTTCTTGTTTTAAAATAAAGGTAGAGTGAGAGAAGGAGAAAATCTGCACATCTACAAAAGCCATTTAAAGAAATATATCAACACACACTTATGGCAGAGCACCTTACAGGAACAGAAAAAGTAGAAGGAAGATAGCTATATAGTATAATGTAGCATCCTGAAAGTGTTGCAAAGCAGTGAGACATGATTAGCAGACCTGAAAGAAGAAATCACTCACTGATAGGTTGCATTTCAAACAAATTAAGTTAGGAAAATAGGACAGTGCATATCCTGAAGAGAATTCAAATTTTTCTTTGAAGCTAAAACAGAAAGCTCCAGAAATTAAGAATTCTTAACTGTTGAGAAGTAGAAACCTAACAATAAGAAATACTTTGCCAATGTTGCAAAATATGAAGAAAAAGCACCTGGTCAGTGGTCTAAACCCATTTCTGTCAGTGTAAGATGTAAAACTCAGGTAAGGGAAGGCAGCTGATGACAGTATCTGCAAGTGAAGAAAAAGTTAAAATTTATTTTTTTTTTGTTCAGAGACAACTTTAACAAAGGAAAAGCAACTGAGTAAAAAAATGAGAGGATTCTGTTCACTCACACTAAGACAGAGAGAAAGAAACCTAGATAATAAGAAAAAAAGTAAGGGGTGGTACTCACACTGTAACAGAGGGAGAACAATCTAAATAAGAAAAGAAAAGGGTAGTGTTTACTGAGAGGCAAACTAACCTTTAGCAGGATCTTAACAATATTTTTGTTTTGTTTTTTTTGCCTCCCTTCTCACAGCTGAGCATCAGCTGCCATCAGCTACTCTTCTTGTTCACTGTGTCGACTGGACCAGCCTAAGCCTTCCCTGGGCTCAACATAACCTATATTTAGGGGCAGTATGGAGATTGAGGATTCTGGTTCAGCACCATAATGATGCCAGGAAGTATGGCCTAAAGCCATCCCACCCATAGGCAATCTTGCAAGCTCTGCAATTGCTGCCCATGGGAGGTGAGTGCAAGTGCAACCTCCTGACCAAGTTGTATACCTCTTGCAGTGTGGGACCTAGGCAGCCCCTTCCCCCACACCAGATAAGTGAGCCATCATTTGCTAGCCACTCCCATCCTCCTGCCACCAGTGACAGTGCCACTAGCCAAAGCCAGCTCATCTGGGCACAATACTAATTGTATTCTTTTTAGCCACTATGCATGAACTTTAAAATATATACCATGGTTCTTTGTATCAGATGTATACAAGAAATGTACAAGGAAAAGTTAGTATGATAGAGACAACGAATGACACTAAATGATAATGGTATGAATTACTTTTCTTAGGATAAGCATTAGACACATAGATCCTATGGCCTGCATTGGTAGGAAGGGAAGCAGTGCCTTCATTTTTTTTATGACAGGCTATTGACCACAGCCTTAACTATGATACTCATATCAACTCCACAATAAAATCAGTTAACCGTAAACTAGGCTCCCTCTACAAAATGAATCCCTTTCTTACTCCCACAGCCAGAACTACTATTGCCCACACCCACCTTATTTCTACTCACTTTTATGCCTCTCCTATATACACTTGTTTGTGTCTTTCGGCTTTTCCCGGTTAGGGGTCGCCACAGCGGAACTCCGGTCCACTAATGATTGGCAGTTGATTTTTACGTACCGGCTTGCCAGGCCTGACGCACAACCTTCAACAAAGGTACGCCCATTCACGCATGTCTCCACGCAGAAGACGCACTAACTGAGAATCGAACCAGACAGCGTCTTACTGTGAGGCGACAATGCTACCGCAGCACCACCACCGCGGGTTTACACTAATCTATCTAAAACTAACCTCAACAAGCTTGCAATCTCCTACAATAGTATAGCCAGATTTGCTACCGGCTCACTCTTTAGAACCTACCACTGCCAAAATCTGAATCAACTGGGTTGGCTTGAACTGCACAATCAGATTTTATTTCAACAACTAATTATTACCCATAAAACCCCTTATTATCCAGGTAAAACACCAGTTCTCACAAATCTTATCGGCCCATATCACAATCTTAGAAATCTGTGCTCAGCCAACAAACTACTGGTATCTATACATAAACCCTACAATAAAGCAGGTGATTCCCTCTTCTCTAATGCAGTGGGTAAAAGCTGGAACCTACTTCCTTCTGAACTTACCACTCTCTCCTCTACTACACTTTTCAAAAAGAAACTTCAGTTATATCTACTAGCCACTGGCTATGTCCCTGTACTAACCCAGACTAAGATTTTCTCATCCTGTTATTATCATCTATTTCTTAGTTTGCTATTCCACCTCTACTCAGTTTTCACTTTAAAGTCCACTACCTCTATGTTGGACTTATTCTACCCAAGATAGACATAATGAACTTCTACCCTGTCGCTCTGAGTTACTACCCCTCAACTAATTTTCTCCCAAATCTGTTCTCTTTAAACTAGTGTCTCCTGCTGCTCCTTACTTAAAACTTTGTTCTGGAATCTCCCTCATCCTTCTGAATACTTCCTTCTCACAGTGATTGGAAAAAAAAGGGGGTGTCTTATTTTGTTCTACTTTCTTATATCACATATGCTTATTTACCTTGTTTTGCATGACTAGTATCTGTAATTGAAGTTTAATGTTTTGAAACTGAATTTTTAATATGCTGTTTGTTTTATGTGGAGCTTTTCTCCCTGGGCCTCTACTGAAAATGGACATATATCCAGTTAGACTAGCCCGGTCAACAAATGAAAAATAAAATAAATAAATAAATTGTCTAACTCCCAGGTAAGCCATATAAACTTAAAAAAGTACAGTGGAAAGAAGACACTTTTAATAGAACAAGGAAATTACAGTTAGGGTTATAGGAGATGGAGATGAATAAAATGATATCACTTTAGACGCATACCCTGAGCTACAAAATGATGTATTGTACAGAGTAAGAAAAGGCAGAAAGGAAATAGTATGTCAACTGTTAGTGCCCAAAACTTTAAGAAACCTAGTAAAGATTTATTATATGGTCACATACTAGGAAGGCATCTAAGAATAAACAAGACTAGAGCATGGATCCTAGTAAAGTTTTACTGGTCAGGAATAATGAAAGAAGTTGAGAACTTCTGTGCTGGATACCATGATTGCCAGAAGGCATGCCATCACCTGGATTTCAAAAAATCCTTTGATTCCAATGCCTGTCATAAAAGTATTATTTGAACATATTTCTATGGACATTTTGGGCCATTGGTATGTGTGTGTGTGTGTGTGTGTGTGTGTGTGTGTGTGTGTGTGTGTGTGTGTGTGTGTGTGTGTGTGTATATATATATATATATATATATATATATATATATATATATATAGGGTCTATATCAGGACGTTGAACATTGAAAAGAGCGAACGCTCTTACATCGAGCCCTGATAACTGAAACCACAGAATGTCGAATGGCCGGAACAGCAATTTTTTTCCCCAGGGAAAAAAAATCACTCGGCCATTGCCAGAACTTTGCCATTTCCATCTGTGGATTTTTTTTTTTTGAGCAGCGATTTTTTTCCCTGGGAAAAAAATCGCTATTCTGTATGTTTGACATTGTGTAGTTTTGGTTATTTGGAGTCGATGTAAGAGCATTCGCTGTTTTCATCGTTCAACTATCTAATATAGACCATATATATATATATATATATATATATATATATATATATATATATGTATATATATATATACAGGTCTACTTGTAGTAATTGAAAGATCACTTACCCGAAGATGACTTTACCAAGATGACAACACCGAACTGTTAATTTACCAAATGATCACACTACTAAATTTTT
This sequence comes from Protopterus annectens, assembly GCF_019279795.1. Taxonomy (NCBI): domain Eukaryota; kingdom Metazoa; phylum Chordata; order Ceratodontiformes; family Protopteridae; genus Protopterus; species Protopterus annectens. The sequence continues at coordinate 217,629,191 of NC_056728.1, forward strand.
TAACGGGGTAAGTATGCACTTGGCCAACATTGAACAAAGAAAATCTGTACTCCCCCCACCTCCTATTGTGGTGGCTGTGCCCTCCACACCTCTCCTAACTAAATATACCAACTCTAGGATCGCACTACAGAAGGAAGAAGGGTAAAGTCCCCCATGTTGGCCAAGTGCACACTTACCCTGTTAAAAATTCGGTAGTGTGATCATTCGGTAAATTAATACATTTGGGTTATTTTACACTCTGCAACCAATTGCCCTGAGGCTATTCCCCTCTATAAGGCTAATGTTAAATCTCTAACTAGGGAGTTAATCTTATTATTTTCCAGAGTAGAAGTATATAAGGTAATACTATCCACGGTCTTCATTTATTTATTTTTTTAACAATAAACATCTTTATTAGATTTTCACTTATGACATAAGCAATCATACATTTATATAAATGAAAACAGACCATACTTACATATTTTAGTTGCAAACATTATACATCACTTATAATCTATCCAGTCATTGTCAGTCAAACCTCACATAGCTCATTCAAATCCTGCCTTTTTTAAGCCTCATTCCTCCTCCAAAATATTATTCTGCATACATGGTTCCCACAATACCCTTTTCTAAAGATTCCATTTCTAGTTGTTTTATCTCTGTTACTATATTCACTACTTCAAGTACAGTTGATTTAGATCTTGATTTCCATTTTCTAGTAACTGCTTTTTGGCAGCCACCTTAATTAGACCTCAGCAAAGCCTTACCATGTCTAGGCAATTCTGATTCAGTATCATAGCTCAAAAAATAATTTCCTTAGTTATATCAATTTGCTCAGCAATTATTTCTGATAGAATAGACTGCGGGGAATTTTTAAATTATTCTACCTCCCAAAAGAGTATGTACCCAATAGGACTCCATTTATTTTATTTTACTTTATTATTTTTTAGGATTCCATTTATTTTCAGAATAACTCATTAGCTGTGCCAACACTTCAATGTCAAATAGCTAAAAACCTCAGCATGCAATCTTCAAACATATATGCTAGTGGATCATTTTAACTGAACATTATAATACATGCTAGAAAATGTTATTAAGATTATAAAAAAAAACTAAACCAGTTAACACCATATATCCTGTTTGTTATTAGGGATGTATCACAACAAAACTGGATAGGTTTAATCCTTTTGAGGTATTATTATGGCAGTCACCCTCAAGGACTGTTGCTTGAGAAACGTTGGAAGAAAACATCATTTACAAGTGTCATAGAACACTATATAACTTACAGGGCAGGGTGAAAGCAGTAATGCTCATTATACAGGAACACATGGAAAGAGCCCAGACCACACACAAAAAGGAGGGTATAATAGAAATGCAAAAGCCAGGGAATTCAAAGCTGGAAACCAGTCTGTGTTTTGCTCCCTTGCAGAGATAGAACACAGTCTGGTCTAAATGTGAGGTCCATTTGAAATAGTAGTAACACTAAATTATGTAAACTACAGGATTAAACAGACTTGTAAAAGAATATCAGGAAAAATATACCACATCATTGCTCTGAAACAGCGGAAACATGCACAGATCTCTGTGGTTAGCCTAATGGTTGAAACAGGTAGAACTGTGAAAGGAAGTAAATCGACTTCTATGCCTGAATTTCAGGTAAATTACTTACAATATTAGCCACAGAAATAAGAGATAATGTAGTTTCTGTAAAAAAAAGTATTCCATATTTTCAGGGCAGAACAAACATGATTTAATTCTGTACTAAGGCCATTCCAAGGAAAAAGGACAACGTAAAATCCTACATAATAGCAGAGTCACAGAGAAAGACTGTACATGAAGAAGCACAAAAATGCTTATGATAGGTGTGACAGAGCCAGTTTTGTGAAATAAAAAGATAAATTATGCTACTTAGGAAAGATATGTCATTATTGCAAATACCAGGAAGCAAAATTCAATGGCAAGGCTCCAATAAAGGCTGTCCCTCCTAATGATAATAACTCCAATAAAGGTTGTCCCACCTAACGATAATAACTCTAATAAAGGCTGTCCCTCCTAATGATAATAACTTCATGTTGTTTAATTTTTATTACAGTTATTCGTTTCACCCGATTACTGCATATGTAATTTTTTTCTTATGTTGTATTACTGAACTGTTTTTCTTGGGTTTTTATATTGCCTACGGTGTTATCTTTTTATGTTTGTATTGCTGGAGCTTTTCTCCTTGGGTCTCCACTGAAAACGGGCCATTGGCTCAGATGAACTAATCCGGTTAACAAATGTCAAATAAATAAATAATAAATAAAGCCCTGATTGTGCTGCAGGTGATCTGGGTTTGACTAGCAGCTCAGGTGCTTGTAGAAGCTGGCTGGGGAGGATAGGACAGATTAGCCACTGCTAACTTTCCTATTTTAAAGGAGTGGGTGGCTTTTCTGGCTCATCACATAGGTGACACTTAGTGGGTGCACTAATGGATTGCCAAGCCAGCTGAACTAGCACTACCATAGAGCATTCCCATTAAGTAGCCAAGGGGAAATTGGTGTGTTAAGGCATGCTTCCCCTCACAAGGTAGCAACTGCAGGCTGCTGAAGGGGAGGAAGGTGCTTCCAGGGGAGAGGGTGGCCACCTCTCCAGGACTAGTAAGATAACCTACGACTAACTCTCACCTGCACCACAGAATAGAGGGCTAATGGAGGTTCCAGGGCAGGAATGAAGGGGCTGTATGGATCTTGCCTAGCCTGGGGATACCAGGATCCCATTCTCTGAAATTAATGGACCAACTGATTAAAGATAGTCAAACCATTTGGCAAGGTCTGGAGGAACCTAAAAAATGAAGAGGATGATAGAGGAATCAAAAATTGAGTGGAAAGAACTTGCAAGATGGCTGCACACTGTGGAAAAAGATTAGTCAGGGACATATGACAGTCAAACATAAATGGATATAAACGGAGAAATACTAATGAAAAATAGCTCTTTTTGCAGACAATATAGTATTATATGTTACCAAAGTAGAACATGATATAACATTATATTTGATATATTGAAGTTTTCTAATAGTATAGCAGGGTATAAAGTTAATGAAGAAGCAAAAACAAAGACTATAGTAGCGAACTATGCTCCAAAACATAACTTGGTACAGAGATTCTCCTTTTTGTGAGGTCATGACAGGATGAAGGAATTTGGTTGAAATGGGATGTTGAGCAAGCAGATAAAGAAATGTGGATAGAAATCACTCAAAGGACTATAAATAAGATCCACTTATGGAAGCTGTTATTAAGGAACATTGCTAATAAGATACAAGCAATTAAGATGTTTTGGCCCCACTGGTTCTTTATATAAGTCAAGCTTATATTTATAAACCAAGGCATCAGATATGGAAGAATATGAAAAAATAAATTAAAGAGTTTAGAATAACAAAAGAGAAATAGTGCAATGGCAAAAATGATATTGAGAAAGGAATAGGGTGGTTTGGGTCTTTGAGATTTGGAGGCATACTATAAGGCCACACAATTTACATTAATGTGTTTGATTGGGAATATGGAATATATGCTAAATGGGAGCACAAGATAGGTACAGTGCCCAGTGAGGTAATGATGGGATCATACATAGATATTTGGGCATATCTAGGAAATTAATAATATGTAAAGCTTTATATAACTAAAATTATTACACATTATATATTATGGTATTATATACATAATATTATAGTATTGTCTTCGTTGATGGTTGGGCATCAGGTTGGCAACTCAGCACCGTAAAATTCTACTGCCAATCATTAGCGGACCGGAGTTCTGCTGTGGTGACCCCTAACCGGGAAAAGCTGAAAGAAGAAGAAGATACATGATATTATAGTATACATAGTATTATATACATTAAAGTATTAAATCTTTGTGGTAACGGAAGTTAGACCGTGCAAAAATAGAATAACACCAATATATTGTACTCTATGTAGTAAAAAGAAAGAAACAGAAAATAAGTCATGAACATTTGAACAAGAAAGAACAAAGAAATAAGATATTGTGAGCAGATAAAAGGAGATGAAGTAATAAAAAGAAATGAATCTAGACAATCTTTTTCGGTTGTTAAGTTCAGATAAACTTGCATATGCAGGTCTAACATCAGAATGCAAGGAAGCTATGTGGGTTTGGATAGCAGTTTTGTTAAATCCCAAATAGTATATTTTATAATTGAAGCCAGACTAGAAATGTCAGACCAAAAAAAAACCAATAAGCAGAACATGTAAGACAATATTAGATTTGAGAAAACAATACTATATTAAGGTAAAACTAGCATGGAGTGAACAATTAAAGTAATTACAGAGCATCAGTGGACTGAAATATGTCTTCATCCTGGACATGCAACCAAATCAAGAGAATTTTTAATTTTTGCGTGGACAGGTTTGCACAAATATTTTTGTACTCTTACAAGACATGAAAATATGTTTTCACAGACAAGGACATATGTTGAAGATGTGATAGTTCAGAAAGAGGTTCTTGAGAGCATATATTTTTGGGAATGTACAAAGTTGCTTCAGTGCACAAATCACTCAAATAATAGGCTAAGTCTTATACTTGAAAGAAAATTTAACCTCTGTGTAGAGATGTTCTTTCTTGTGTTGGTGTAAAATAACATGTACTAAAGAGTTGAAAGCTTCTTTGCTTAAGATGGTGGCTAAGAAAGCTATAAGTAGAAAATGGAAAACCAAAGACAAGCCATCAATAATAGAGGTGAAAAATCTGATTACAAAGATAAAAACGTATGGAGCTGAGAATTATTGGAGATCAGCAATAGAATTCCATAGTAAAAAATATGTCTGTATGGGATGCTTAATGGAATCTGAGCTTGAAGTGGCCATTTGCACGGGACAAAGTACCTAAGATCTATACCTATTTAATAAAGTAAACTCCAATGTAAGATAAAACGTCTCCAGTCCAGTTGTTCCAACTTGTAATGTAGTGAAAATAAAACAATATAGTCACTAATTAATAACTGATCCCAGTTGAGGTTGTAAATAGTTAATCTATCAATGTAACTGTTTTTATTTAATGAGCAATGGTGAAATGGAATCAAAAATGGATAGAATAGCTCATTATGATATTTTTTTACTTGCAATGGCAAGTTATTCATAACTGAATGTAGGCACTGATTGACATGAGGCTGCTTTATTAGCATACCATAAATATATAATTATAAAACAATCATAAAATGGTTATATCAGCAGGTACTCCTAGTAAACATTGAATGGGCATATCATTGAATTACAGAACATCAAACTCAAAACTTCAAAATATTGATGTGTGCCAGTAGCTGTTTGCCTGAGATTGCAGTTCAGCAGGCAATGGGGATTTGCCATTTCCCAACTATAGCACAATCTCAAAGTTGGTATATATAATTAGCAGAGGGTGTGAGGGTGCAGGGGGCTCAGCCCCCTGCATAAAAACTGTTTTAGATTTGTTTTTTAAATCATAAATGTGTTGCAGTTTCAAACTTCTGAGTTTTATTTTTTGCAGTTTAGTGATTTGTGTGGTCGATGTTTTAAAGTAGATCCATATCAGCAATGATTGCTGAAATAACAAATGTACCATGCGTGGTGATTGCACAGTATATCAACCCAAAAATATTATAACTTTATGCCAGTGGCATGGTTATCTACAGATTGAGCCCTTCTCCTGCAACTTGAACAGGATCTCCTCCAACTAACTCACTTAAAAATGGACCTAATATTAAAGAATTAAAAAATGTGATTTTTGCTACCTCACAAAATTTAAAATCTTTAAGACTACCAAAACCTTAAGATAGCTTAGTATCTGGCTTGACCAGAAACTAAACTTTCACTTCTACTTAGACCAGACAAAAGAAAAAAGGAATACAACTGTCTTCTCAGAAGGAAGAACTGCTATTAGAAAAGGAATTCTTATCCTACAGCTGAGATATGGTCTCCCCCTACTTGCTGATGCATCTAAAAAGAAGCTCTCTGGGACTCAATAATGCCTACACTAAGTGTGCACCATTCTGAGTGAACAGACAACACAGGCATAACTCACACCTTCTTCCTCCTAATTTTAGCTTTCCTATTGATGTTCTTGCAGCTTTAAATACTGACAGGGATTCATAAAGATTACAACAAAGTGTAGACTCCATATACACTCAGTGTAATTTTTTAGTCACTAGAAAGCCCAAAAAATGTGATAAGAATATTCTTGAATACGTATCTTGTACACGCAGTGTACACTTAGTGTAGGCTTTATTGAATCTGGTCTCCTATCTTTTTAATAGCAAGCTTTAGTATAAGTTGTTGATTTATAACTATAACATTTGTGTCAAACAGAGGACATGATTGTTCAGTTTTGGTTAAAGCCAAATGACAAATTGGCCAACAAATGTTAAATAAATAAAAAAATACATAAAATGACACCAATACCACAAAGAAGTGACCAATGCTCACATCTTTATAAACTAATCAGATTAGAAACATTTCCCTTTCTTACTAGGTATCTATTAATTCTAACTTAAGGCCATTTCTTCTAATAGTCCTCCTTTATACATTCCTCTGCAACAAACTTATCTAAGGTAATCATAGTTTCTCTATATTTGCCCCAAAAATCTTGCAAGTCCTACCTACTATAGTGAAGAATAGCAACAACTTATTTGAATTCAGGTCTGTACTTAAGGAGCACCTTAAAGAAACTGACAAATATAAATGCTGTATCAGTAACCACCCAGTTTAGGTCCAATGAATCTCTAAATCATTTAATATAATCATTAAACCTATTTACTCATGTAATGTGACCATTAATCATATTTAGCCATGTAATAGAACCATTAAACCTTGTTACTCTGAAATCAGCTACTGCTCTAACTCTTTCTTAACCATAACCCTCTCTTTTATATTTCAGTCTTCATACCTTCTTCCACCCCCTTTTTTCCTTTAATTCTGATACCCTCTACACCCCTATTGTTTCACACCTTCCCTGTAAATGACCCATTTTACCCTGCTGTAAACTTCAGTGTATTCTTCCACTCCAACACCTTCTGCTGCTATCTTCTTCCAAACATTACTACTAACCCCACCCTCTTCACCCCTCTAAAATAATAATAGCATACTTGCATAGCTTAAAGAATATTTCTACATTTAAATAGACCGCACAACCCAAAAGGGAATAAACTTGTAAAAAAAAACAAAAAGAATACGGACTGCACCGATTGCTGTTTATTAACAAGGCTCACAACAAGCTCGAAAATACTAAACGCTTTCACCATATGTAAATCAATGGCTTCTTCAGAGTAAAAGGAGCATTACATCACAAACACTTATAAATAATTTCACACTCAAATACACCTATCATACACCTTAATTAATTAAATATGCTAATTGAACCAATATATTCCAAATATAAAAAGATTTATAAAAATGTTACCTAAAACTAATACGTTAAATAAAATAAATCAATCAAATTGATATACCTTATAAAGCCAACCCATTACATTCATCTTATAACTAAACATTGTTTGCATAATGTTGTCAAAATATATACAATACCTGCACAGTATAAATACCTCAAACAATTCATGTGAATAATGTTTATATAATATCAAATAGCCAATGCTCTCTGTTTAAGCATTGACATAAATGAGATATGGTCATTGAGCCCCGGAAAAGATGTGGCATTAAAAATAACTTGCCATTTGTATTCTAAGGACTCAATTGTGACATTATTGTCACCCCCTC